>NW_022732208.1:24107-32064 GCF_011630105.1 Anneissia japonica
TTTTTTTTCTGCACACTGCTTACTTAGCTTGTTGCATGCATGCAAGCAATGTAAGGTTTAAAAAAATTAATGTTGGTGGCGCACTTCACATCTTGTGCTCATAGTTTTTCGTCGATTATAGGCATTTTTAGTTGATTTTCATAATTAAAAAATAAAAAATAAATTTAATAAAATTTGTATTAGTTTTTGTAGATCAGTTTAGTCCAGTTTTAGTTAATACTAGGCTAATTACAAGATATTTTGTATAGATATTTCAACTAGCAATCATTTTTTTTAATTTGCTGGTTTGTGAATTTTTACCTAGCAATTATGACAAACCTACTAGCAAATTGCTAGTTTGCTAGCGTGAATTTCGAGCCCTGTAAATGTAAAAAGTAAATGTCTTTCAATACATACATGCCATTTTTGTGACAATTGAAGACAGCAGATTACAATAGGATGTGTCTCATTTTGGGGTATCAAAACGTCGGTGCTTTGACCTTAGTGGTGTCGGGATTTTGTGTAGGCCTAGGCCTATTTGTAGCCAGGCATTTTTTGGTCATAAACAATAGGGCCTATCACAAAATATCCAAGGCTTCTGGGCAACAAAAGAAGTATTTTTTGGCTACTATTTTCAATTTCATTTTCAAAAACCTTGCATATACTAATAAAACTTTGAGAAGAATGATGAGAGAAGATAACAGAGTATAGTAAGCCTAAGCAATGGCCCTAGGTCTAAGCTATGCTTGAATTGCGCTGTGATAGCTAAACGTATGCTTACACATATTCGTTCGCGTGCGAAGCCTCTCTATTGTAAAGTGATGAATGAAAACACATGGTTTTATTTGTAGGTTGAGGCCTACAGTTGTAGGTCTACGTAACATCGTCTGTTAATGACATACATTTAAAAAGTTGACTTATAGGCAGTTATTAAACAAAGTTTATACCTTTGTCGCATAGGTAATCTTGCAATATTTTAATGTTCTTGTAAATTAAAACATATAAAGTGATGAAATATTATACACTAGACACATGGTTTTAGTTGAACATTTAATTATGACATTGTAAAGTGATAAATGAAGACAATAAACTCAATGGTTTTTTTTTTGTAGGCCTACATGTCAAACATCATCGTTTGTTCATGACATAAATTTATTGAGTTTTACTTACATATTAGGTCAAAGGTCACCACAAATTTAACTCAACCTTGATTTTACGAATCCCCAGATTTACTTATGCCCTCCTGTCCCATACCGTTTGTAAGATCGATAGCCATCCCTAAGTCTCATATTGAGATTCAGTTTGTGTAAAGCATCGTGAGTGTATGTCTTGTGATATTGTTGCCTACAAATAGGACAGTGATATATCCACCATTGTCAATCCTTGGCGCTTGTGGGTGTGTGTGTCGGTGCCTAAAGAAATAGAAAAAATGACCTGAGTTTGTATAGCATAAAGGGAAAGAAATGAATACACACCATTTGAGTAATTCCCTGATCAGAAATGTCAATATTAATAAAGCAAGGTTAATAATAAGTGTGATGCTTAAAGCAGTGGTCTCGCCAGCTTTACCTAAGCGTGGCAGGACCACAACGCTTAGGCAAAAACAACAAAGTCTGCACCACGCTTAAAATAGCTGTCACACTTGCTAACATCCGAAGAGATAATACAAAAATGACTTTACAAATTTAATAAAAATAGAAAATAATTTTGTAGATTATTATTTTTTTTGTCGATTCCCATTATATATAACTATGACATGAATTGCATCCATGTAGCTTTCGTATTTTTTGCACAAAAAAAAAAATATTAAAAGTATCCTGATTTCCCATGCATTTCTCCTATACCTCGATGATTTTTTGCCTACCAGGATAGGGCACCGCTAGCAATTCAAGTAGGCCAATGTAAACATTGAAAGGAGTCTATACTGTAGTGTAAGGCACCCAACCCAACTGCAACATAATCTCTTTTTACGCCACTTGTGCGTGCATGAACTGACAAAAGTAGTAGGTGTACTCAGGGAGGTGCCTGGTCAATACTAAAAAATAGTGGGCTGGGTGGAACGTCGTTTATTACTGTGCATAAGTGAGACTATCGTAATATTCAATGATTTTACGAATCGATGAACAAACTTAACATTAAAAAATTTGATTTTGTGGCAATTTCCGATGTAGTTGCAGTCCCTCCTGGGCTAACTTCCACGAAAGAAAACTCTCCTTGCTGTTGAAAGAGATTACATGTTAAAACCATCCCTCCAAAAATGGTGTCCATCATCAAAGTAGATCAAATTTTGCATTAAACTAAACTAACATGCTCGAGGGTGGGTTTCAAGGAAACTTTTACAGACACACATATACAGACATCAATCAAACCTCCAAAATTGGTGAGTTTACACAATCAGTTTTGAAATGAAAATGTTTTCTTGTTTCAGGGGTGCCTTGGCATGCAGTATAGCACTTCAGGCTGTGAAGACAGTTTCAGTAGAAGAAAATGGTATTAAGGAAATTGATATCAAGCGATATGCCAAAGTAGAAAAGGTATCGTTAGTTTTTATTATAATTATCTCTCTTTACAGTCTGATTCAAGTAATGATGAGGATGGTGGTGGTGACAGTTGTAATTATTACCCTTGGTCATTGAACGCACAAACAGCCATTTTAAATTATCTTTGCTCTCTAGGTTCCAAATGGTCTTGTAGGATACTTATAATATATAAATATTTATAAATATATCAAAAAAAGAATGATCCTGTGTAAAAAAAAAAAAACTTGCTAGCTTATCATATAGAAATAATTCAGAGATGTTAGTTTGTTTTATTAACAAGTCTGCTGCCATCATTTGACTCATAGATTCCAGGAGGCACTATTGAAGACTCTAAAGTTCTAACTGGTGTGATGTTGAATAAAGACGTTGTTCATCCAAAGATGAAGAGAAACATAAAGAATCCACGAATTATCCTTCTCGATTGCAACTTGGAATATAAAAAAGGAGAGTCACAGGTATGTTTTGGCACATACCTTTGTGGGTATTATTCTTATTGTTAATGTTCCAGTAATAGCGTGCATTTAGTTTCATTGGAAAAAAGGTTGTTGGTACGTATTAAGCACTTGTGTCAAGTATAAGCATGTATTTCGAATGTCTTTAGATACTTAATATCGCTATACTTTGCGCCGAGAGAGAAGAACACTTGATGCCTGGGCCCAATAATGGGCTCGGACACTAAGATGAAAAATTAAATATAAACGGTAATGGAAAAATATTACCTATATTGGACAAATAAACATTTATGTTTGACATTTAGATATCTGTATCCCACAAACCCCCAACTGGCAGTGCAGAATTTCACTAAGCAGACCCCAATTAAGTACTTTTTCTTCGATTTATATTTACAATTATTTATATACTTTTTATGTAATTTTTATTTACAGACTAACATTGAACTGAGCAGTGAGACAGATTTCAACCGAATCTTGCAACTAGAAGAGGAGTACATTCAAAAGATTTGCAATGAGGTCATTGCACTTAAGCCTGACCTCGTTTTCACTGAGAAGGGTATCTCAGGTAAAGAATACCATAAATATTTATTATAACTATTTTTATTATTAATAATTATTATTATTATTATCAATTTATAATTATTATTTATTTATAATTTATATATACCTGTATTAAAGACCATATTAAATTTTATTAAAGACCACGTCTGGGGTTTCCATAGTCTTTAACAGCTTTGGTCTCTAATAAGCTAAAAGACATTGATAATTTGAGGTCACAGAGAAGTGGAGGTGGTTTAATTGGAAGGATCTGTAATTAGAGGGTGACTTCCATATACTTTTAAAATTTTAAATTTATAATGTATAAGTAGTGATATGTACAAAGAGGTAAATTTTTAGTGGGAGAGCAATAATCCATATCCAAGAACTCAGCAATATAGGCCACATGGATTCACACCAGTGACCTCAAGGGTAACAGCCTGAACTGCCCATTGACTACTCCATCAACATATATTTCTCTTTTTTTTTTGGCCTTAATTGGTATTTTAAAATATAATCTTCTCTTGTTTACTAGTAATATATTTATAAATGTATAAGATTATGTTCTCACAACTAAAAAACATCTCCACTCCCTAAGCCTGGGAATGAGACTTCGCTGATAAAGCATCACATTATTTCATTTATTTAAGAGGGCCCCTAAATATCAGCTGACCTCATATGATATGCTGAAAGGGTCACCCTCAATAAATATGGTTAAATAAAATATAAATTATTTTTCAAATTGAAAACCAAAAGTAATAGTGGTATATAAGATACAGTATGGGGAAAGTCAAATCAAAATGCCTATGGTAACATTCCTTTTTTTATGTTTCTGTCTTTTTAATTATATATTTGTTACAGCTGTAATATAATATATTACTATAATATATTACCTTGAAATGATATTAAATTACAAATTAATTTTGATTTTGGCGAAACATTTTTTATACCTGGTTTAGCGAACCTGCTGACTGCAAATATTGATGATTTTGAATGAAAATGATATTTAATTTTTGGCCAATTAGCACACCTGCTGTCACAAAAAAAGTGTAAATTTCAGAAAAAAATAAAAGTTTTTCTTTATTTTTATCATGCTCACTCCTGCCTTGAAATCGCCAAAGATAAGATATGTGTATTTCTTCCTAATTAGATAAGATATGTGTATTTCTTCCTAATTATATAAATTTGGAGCATTCAACCATCCTATTTTGCATTCACCAATAAAATTTAATTTTTATCTTCTCTGTCTGGATGTTTTTGGCAAAACTATTTGCTAAATAAGGCAAGAATTTTTTTATAACTTGTTTAGCGAAACCCGCCGACTGCAAATATTGATGATTTCAAATAAAAATAAAATTTTATTTTTGGCCAATTATCGCACCACAAAAAAGTGGAAATTTCAGAAAAAAATTAATACTTTTTCTTTATTTTTATTACGCCCTCCACTGCATCGAAATCTCCAAAGATAAAATATGTTTCTTCCTAATTATACAAATTTGAATCATTTAACCATCCTACCAATAAAATTTTAGTTTTATTTTCTTCTCCTCTTGATGTTTTAGCCAAAACTATTTGCTAAATAAGAAAACACAATTTTATTTTTATTCCGCTCTCCTCCGATGATCATTAAAAAAATATGTACTCGAAACAAGGAATAAAAAAAGTCTCACCTAAGAAAACAATTTCTATTTTTATTCCGCCCTTCTCCGATGATCTTCAAAAAAATAAGTTCGCGAAAAAAGGAATAAAATGTCTCGCCTTATATAGACATTGTTTGTTCAGCTGATTTTATTAACATACGGCATTCCATGAAATTTTAAACAATGTGTTACCTTGTCCTTAACACCCTTTGCATAATATAATTTGCAAAGCATTATTAAAAATTGTACCCGATATATAGTGAAGTTTAAAAATAGGCTGTGGAATAGTGGTGCTCGTCTTTCAGTAAGTTCATTTCCTCTATAAATATATTTTTTTTACGTGTGTAAGAACTTAAGTCTCATGTAGACCACTAACTTATTACAGATTTGGCTCAGCATTTCTTAGTCAAAGCTGGAATCTCCGCTATTAGACGTGTGAGGAAGTCTGACAACAACCGAATTGCCAGGTAATGAATAGTGTTTATATGGTTTTTAAACAAGTCCTTAAGCATTTCCAATAGAATGTTTGAACTAAGTCTTCTTGGATAAGGGCTTGACACCAGTGTACACCTCTGGCTTGCTTGCCCATTGCATCTTTTGGAAAAGAAAATAGTTACCCCAATGCTTGGTTCATTGGCACCCTTGTCGTTGTGGAATGATGTGAACATGAAGCAAATAACTCCCTCTCTACGACTGCTAAAGCAGTCATGGCCACGCCCATGCAATTCAGCACAATATAAATCTATGATGCTGCAAGTTTTGGGTTACTTTCCTTCCTTTATCCATCTACCTTTCATGGCACTTATATTTTCATTATCCTTTATGATTGGATGTATACATAAAATAGGCCCTAGAATCACAAACATTTCCAACTGTTTATATAGTCAATTACATATTTTAATAGTTTTAAATATTAACTTGCATTGGATAATACTACATAGAAATAGTTTCGTCATGAATTAACAAGTGCATAAAGTAAATGAATATTTTATGTTCATTAATTTTTAAAATTAATCAGATTTTACTATAGTAATTGTAGACCTATATGTATTATTTTATTATGGTAGTATTTTTTTGTTTTGTAAATTATTCAAATGATGTTGTAAATTAAGTTATGTTTAAAGTGTAATGACAGAAAGATTTTACTGGCAGCTGTTCATATTTGTACTACCTTTATCAAATGTTTCAAAGAATTAATCTCCTTAATAAAACAGCTACATGTTGTGTAGTATGTAGAGAAAAATAGCATTTCAATGACATTATACATGGTTGAGTTAATATTGTTGTTATGAAATGTTGGCTTGTCTTGTGTTTCATCAGCTGTTTATTTTAACATATTGTATATCAGATTTGCTTGGTTAGCAGATTATTATCAAACCTGGAAAACTAGTTTACATATTTTGATGGTTAATATCAAACGTGGGAAAACAGGCCTTGTTTACATATTGTGATGGTCAATCTCGGATTCCGATCAATGTTTTCGTGGCCCTTTTTATTAGTTCCTTTGTGACCTTAAGTCACATGGAACTAATGTAATGGTTCACATGTAAAATGTGTGTATGAGATGTGACACCAAAGGAGGTCAGCATATTTGTAAACAAATAGGCTCCGAAACGGTGCATCGCGGCAGGTCTACATTGTGCTCGATAGTTGCTGGTGGACATGCAATTGTGCAAGAAATGTTTGTTTTTCGGTTAGATGAAAAATGTAAGCTGTAGGCGATAAAACATATACCCCCTACCACCAGTTTTGAGTCGTTTTTTAGTCGAAAATTTTATTTGCGCATTCAAACTTTCCTGACATTTTTTTTTCTGTCGCAAGCTGCCTAGAAAAGTTCTTTATGTTGTTTTCGCGACTGTCAGTAAACATTGAGCAAGCTGAGATAGTTGTGGCATATCGGCCACTTAACTGTGCTATTATTTGAAGGTGTTCTGTGTTTTAGTATACTCTAACGGCTAAGATTGACGGACCTGGTGTACCTAGGCCTAAACACATACGTAATGTAGGCTTCTCTGTGGGCGACACCGTCGGACCTGGTGTAGGCCTAGACACATCTGATATACTATACCATTACGTAAAGTAGGTTTCTTGGCCTACCACCAGCCTACCGTCAAGCAATAAAAATCAACATTTCTGGAATTATTTTCCAAGAAATGATGGTTAAAAATTCTGGACACATAAATATGCAGCATGTGATGGACGGACGAAGCTAAGGGTTGGCGGGGGCAGCATGTGATGGACAGACGAACCTAAGGGTTGGCGGTGGGACGGGAGTTCATCAAATGATGTTTGGGAAAATAATGGTCAGAACTATAAAAATAATTATTTAAACAACCCAAACCATTGCTGGATTGTCGTAGAAAATGTAGTAGGAATCACAGTACAGCACTGTATAGTGAGTATAATTACATAATTACAAATACTAGCCCCTCATTCAAAGCCTAGACTAATATTAATTGGGCTAGGAGCATGGGCCCAAGCTAGATAGACGGCGCCTGATTTTCGCTGCGGTTCGCCATCTGAACTTTTTGGGATTAGGTTAACGACCGGTGTATAGGCTGCACCCAAAACTTCGAGGGGAAAATCGCGTATGAAATTTGCGGCTTATTCACCGGAAAATATGGTTTATATAGCAAAAACTTGTGTTTCTTCATGATTTTAAGAAGGTGGGGGGGGGGGAATTTGTATGAGGCTGGGCGGAAGGCCTTACAAATAGCTTTAGGATGGGCTCAAGACGTCAAGAGTGGGAGGCGCCGCCCACCTCCGCCCTGCATAACGACATTCCTGCACTTCTCAGAACCGCTTATCC
>NW_022732208.1:32090-33948 GCF_011630105.1 Anneissia japonica
ATTTTTTTGACTGAAAATGAAAATACTGTATTACCTTACACAATCATTATTCAAAAAGATACAATAAGTTATTGCAATTCACAAATGTACATTGATTTTTTTGCGTACAAAGGAACGTACACACCTGCAGGGTTCTGGTTTTTGTCATTATTATTTATTATATACTGTAAATGGTTTTTCAATATATTGACTAAAAGTTTTGAAATTTACATGGCAGTTTCGGTCGCTGGTTAAGCTACATCTCCAGCTTGCCGACTGGTGGTGCTGGGTCGGCCAATCATGCGTCATCTGATGTAAGCATGGGCCCACCCGAGTGTGGTTGCAGGGCCGACACAGCACCAGCAATCGGCAAGCTTGAGACGTAGCTTAACCTGTACATTCCAGTCATTTGATAATGGTAGCTGTCAGTGACTGAAACGGTTATGTAAGTTTCAATACATTTAGTCGATATATTGAAGAACCATTTACAGTATACAAGTTCAACTAAAGACTAGATGAAATTCTTCCAAGTATTATTATTTATGTTAATTATACTGAAATGACTGCAATATCTATAGTGTATTCCGCCTCCTTTAGCTTTTGTTTTTTCTGTCATCCTTATGATGAGATCCAGGCATTCAAAATACTGTACACACCAACAATTGTAGCAAACCATACACATACAGCCCCTGTTGTGGACGGACGAAAGTAGCTGGTACTGGTTTACCAAGAAGCTCAGACATGAAAAGACCCTTAGGGGAGAAGAAAGTTACTGTACGAACTAGTCCACAGCGCTTTGAGACTCCGGTATAAAGCACTATATAAATCGATCTACTGTATATTACATTACATTATTACAAGTTCCACTTCAATAATTTTGTGTACGGAAAATAGAACACTAGACTCCCTTCTGGAATAAAATGAGAGGAAATCAAATTTATTCTAAAATCATTCCTACATTAGAGAATATTTTGCAGATTAAGAGGTAGCACATTCTGAATGTTTAGGGACTGTTTTGAGAGGATAAAGTGAAATTTGCAATAGACGCATCATTAATTGGCCTAATATTAGTAAGCCTTACAATAATTATAATAACTCACCCATCTCAGTAACACCATGGTTGGGGCTGAGGTAAGAAAATTTATGATTAGGGCACCTCTATATGGCCAGAAATTATACTCTCAGACTTAAATTTCAAATTATTATCTTTTTTTCCATTAAAGAAAATTAGGAGGGGGTGGGGGGACCTTGAATCTACTGCTACCTGCTCAAAAGATTATTTATCAAAAGTAGTCATAATTACGAAAAATGGGCATGAAAAACCAGATCACATCCTGAAAACAAAATTTATGCACCTTCCCCATAGGAGTTACTTAGACATACTGTACTCTGAGTCACGTGCCGACTCGACGAAGTTTAATGTCATACCCAAGGAAGGGCGCAGATCTGCTTTGAAAGGTGGGAAGACATTTCAGGAGTCCACAACCACCTCAGACCCACCATCGATGGGGCTGAGTTGAGAAAATTTAAGAAAATAATTCTTCTAGATGGCCAGAAATGACACTTTTAGCCAAATTCATCATTATCATATCACCATTATAATAGTAAAAATAAAGCGCCATCAAATTTTTCATGATTTTTTAGCACAGATTTTCGACAACCATAGAGATCTTATTAATGTGTGTGATGTACCATAGAAAATAAAGCTTAAAAACATTGTCTTTAATGCATGTACTTTACAACCACCTTAGCCCACCATGGTTGCGGCTGAGGTGAGAAAATTTTAGGAAATAATACCTCATACAGTAGCTGTCTCTTATACACATCTAGATGTGTATAAGAGACAGCTAATGTAATGGTTCACATGTAAAATGTGTGT
>NW_022732208.1:35036-54908 GCF_011630105.1 Anneissia japonica
GTGCTATTATTTGAAGGTGTTCTGTGTGTTCTATTAGTGTTTTAGTATACTTTTAACGGCTAAGATTGACGGACCTGGTGTACCTAGGCCTAAACACATACATAATGTAGGCTTCTCTTTGGGCGACACCGTCGGACCTGGTGTAGACCTCGACACATCTGATATACTATACCGTTACGTAAAGTAGGTTTCTTGGCCTACCACCAGCCTACCGTCAAGAATTAAAAATCAACATTTGTGGAATTATTTTCCAAGAAATGATGGTTAAAAATTCTGGACACATAAATATGCAGCATGTGATGGACGGACGAACCTAAGGGTTGGCGGGGCAGCATGTGATGGACAGATGAACCTAAGGGTTGGCGGTGGGACGGGAGTTCATCAAATGATGTTTGGGAAAATAATGGTCAGAACTATGAAAATAATTATTTAAACAACCCAAACCATTGCTTGATTGTCGTAGAAAATGTAGTAGGAATCACAGTACAGCACTGTATAGTGAGTATAATTACAAATACTAGCCCCTCATTCAAAGCCTAGGCTAATATTAATTGGGCTAGGAGCATGGGCCCAAGCTAGACAGACGGCGCCTGATTTTCGCTGCAGCTCACCATCTGAACTTTTTGGGATTAGGTTAACGACCGGTGTATAGGCCGCACCCCAAACTTCGAGGGGAAAATCGTGTATAAAATTTGCGGCTTATTCACCGGAAAATACGGTTTATGTAGCAAAAACTTATGTTTCTTCATGATTTTAAGGGGGGGGGGGGGGGAATTTGTATGAGGCTGGGCGGAAGGCCTTACAAATAGCTTTAGGATGGGCTCAAGACGTCAAGAGTGGGCGGCGTCGCCCACCTCCACCCTGCATAACGACATCCCTGCACTTCTCAGAACCCCTTATCATAAATTTCTGGATCTGCCTCTGATTTTTTTGACTGAAAATGAAAATACTGTATTACCTTACACAATCATTATTCAAAAAGATACAATAAGTTATTGCAATTCACAAATGTACATTGATTTTTTTGCGTACAAAGGAACGTACACACCCGCAGGGTTCTGGTTTTTGCCATTATTTATTGTGTACTGTCAATGGTTTTTCAATATATTGACTAAAAGTTTTGAAATTTACATGGCAGTTTCGGTCGCTGACAGCTAGCATTATCAAATGACAGGAATGTACAGGTTAAGCTACATCTCCAGCTTGCCGACTGGTGGCGCTGTGTCGGCCAATCATGCGTGATCTGATGTAAGCATGGGCCCACCCGGGTGTGGTTGCAGGGCCGACACAGCGCCACCAATCGGCAAGCTTGAGATGTAGCTTAACCTGTACATTCCAGTCATTTGATAATGGTAGCTGTCAGTGACTAAAACTGTTATGTATGTTTCAAAACATTTAGTCGATATATTGAAAAACCATTTACAGTATACTAGTTCAACTAAAGACTAGATGAAATTCTTCCAAGTATTATTATTTATGTTAATTATATTGACTGCAATATATATAGTGTATTCCGCCTCCTTTAGCTTTTGTCTTTTCTGTCATCCTTATGATGAGGTCCAGGCATTCAAAATACTGTACACGCCAACAATTATAGCAAACCATACACATACAGCCCCTGTTGTGGACGGACGAAAGTAGCTGGTACTGGTTTACCGGGAAGCTCAGACATGAAAAGACCCTTAGGGGAGAAGAAAGTTACAGTACGAGCTAGTCCACAGCGCTTTGAGACTCCGGTACAAAGCACTATATAAGTCGATCTACTGTACATTACATTACATTATTACAAGTTCCACTTCATTAATTTTGTGTACGGAAAATAGAACACTAGACTCCCTTCTGGAATAAAATGAGAGGAAATCAAATTTATTCTAAAATCATTCCTACATTAGAGAATATTTTGCAGATTTTGTTTAGGGACTGTTTTGAGAGGATAAGGTGAAATTTGCAATAAACGCATCATAAATGTGACCCAAGCTCACAAACAGGCTGTAAACTCGCACAGCACTGTGTTGAGAAACAAGCCTCAATAGCCATAACATGCCATAAAATATGAATTTCGTGTGAATTGGGTTTTTGTGTATTAAATAAAGTATAATCATTAATCCTATTCCTGAAGTTTGAGTTTAAAATTCAAAATGTAAAAGGCAAAATTTAGCCATTTTCAAATGGGATTTAGTAAAAATGAATAGGAAATTGCCAAAAATAAAAGCATTTTTCTCAAAACTTGATTTAAGAAAGTTGAGAAGATGACAATTATTCAAACGGTCATAACTTTGCTTCTAGACACCTGATTGAGTTCATTTAACTGTCATTTTAAAGTAAATGATATGTTCTATGCCATTATAACAAGAACTCATTTTGGCTTGAGGACGAGTTTACAGCCTGTTTGTGAGCTTGGGTCACAAATAGGCCTAATATTAGTAAGCCTTTACAATAATTATAATAACTCGCCCACCTCAGTAACACCATGGTTGGGGCTAAGGTAAGAACATTTATGATTAGGGCACCTCTATATGGCCAGAAATTATACTCTCAGACTTAAATTTCAAATTATCTATTTTTCCATTAAAAGAAAATTAGGAGGGGATGGGGGGACCTTGAATCTACTGCTACCTGCTCAAAAGATTATTTATCAAACGTAGTCATAATTACGAAAATGGGCATGAAAAACCAGATCACATCCTGGAAACAAAATTTATGCACCTTCCCCATAGGAGTTACTTAGACATACTGTACTCTGAGTCACGTGCCGACTCGATGAAGTTTAATGTCATACCCAGGGAAGGGCGCAGATCTGCTTTGAAAGGTGGGGAGACATTTCATTTCCACACCCACCTCAGACCCACCGTGGATGGGGCTGAGTTGCGAAAATTTAAGAAAATAGTTCTTCTAGATGGCCAAAAATGACACTTTTAGCAAAATTCATCATTATCATATCACCATTATAATAGTCAAAATAAAGCGCCATCAAATTTTTCATGATTTTTTAGCACAGATTTTCGACAACCATAGAGATCTTATTAATGTGTGTGATGTACCATAGAAGATAAAGCTTAAAAACATTGTCTTTAATGCATGTACTTTACAACCACCTTAGCCTACCGTGGTTGGGGCTGAGGTGAGAAAATTTTAGGAAATAATACCTCATAGATAGCCAGAAATGACACTTTTAATTAGTAAAATTTATCATCATTTGGCACATCACCATATTATTATAGTCATAATGAAGCGCCAACAAATTTCTCATGATCTTTTATCAGATTTTAGGCAACCATAGAGATCTTTAATACTAAGGACAACTTGGGCCCAAATATACTAAGCTTCAACTACTATAATTATTATGGTGGATAAATCACAACTTTCCTTTTCGCCTTCAGCACAATTTTTAATAATAATATTATCCATTATCATAATCATCATCGTCATCATCATCATTATCATCATCATCATCATCATCGTCATTATTATCGCCCAATCATTGTTTGTTCACAAGTGGTAATTGAAAAATTACTTTCGTAAAACAAGGTTGATTATAACCCAAAAAAAGTTACTTCAAATTCAATATTAAGTATGAAAAATTAATTCAATTCCTTGAATCAATGGACCCTAATAAACGGGAATAGGAATATTCTAGACCTATTTTAAAGATCCAATAAACAAAATTAGATGTAGGTCTAGGAGCAGTGGCGGCTCTAGGATATCAGGGGGGGGGCTAAGTATTTATGGGTGTAACTATAGCACGCAGCGTTATCTGAGGGACGAAGGCCGGAGCCAGGAGTGGGTGTGGGGGTGTCCCCTCCTCCCAAAATGAGTTTTTTTTTTTAAATTGGGACTTCTAGATGGCCGGAAATTGCTGGGATGGGAAAACTAGGCCTATTTTTTTTTTTTTGTGTCCAACTGCCCGACGAGCTTTGGACGATGGGGGTGCTTGACCAGACCGATGGGGGCTTAAGCACCCCCGCTGGTGCCGCCACTGCCTAGGAGGAAGCCACTGAGGCCTAGATCGTAGCCTATCCTAGATATGAAATCATCACACAATTTTACCAAAAAGTGATTAGGGCCTACTGTACTCTCTTAAATGCTTTAAGAAATGTTTATTGACGAACGTCTGTCAAAATAGCATACAAGTTCTTCAAACACAATCTATTCATCGTATCTGAAGTGATGTGTAAGTCTGATTAACTGTGTGTTGGCGTGTAGCAGGAGCATATTAGCATATGCACAGCTAAATGTAATACACATCTAACCGTACATCTGACCTTCGTATAATAATTTTTCGCTAGTGTGCTATGCGCAGGTCTACTAATTGCTTAATGCACAATGAAATAATAGTAAATCACATGAAATTAACTTTGGTATGGAGATACACTTCTAGATATTTTTTGGGTCAATGGTCAATGGTTGTGCACTTGTATAGTGCATTTAAAAATTGCTTTTGCTTTCTTGAAAAACAGGGAAAAAAATTGTTTAATTCATTGAAAAAAAATTGATGTGCAGCAGTTAAAATACATGTTTGCAAATGATATTGAGTGAAGTTGCTTGATGTATTGGGAGTGAATAAATTAAAAAGATAAAAAAATAGTGAAGAATAAAGCAAAAATTATATGAAAAATTATAAGAAATTGATAAACGAGAAAATCAAATAGGTAGTAGGAATTAAGCAATTGCATATGAGCAGATTGAGTGATGAGCATAGAAATTGACGAGACGTCAGGCAAAATGTGAATTACAGGAAAACTTAAAGCAAATGACCAATGGTGACCTGCCATCTAATGACCATCAGTGACCGCTGCGAAAGCAAGATCAATTTACATTGATTATATTCATAAATTATTAAGTGTTTGTTGATAGGTTTAAACAATACTGTATATATTAGACACACTGGGTACCAGTATATCTACCCTCATAATGTCTAAATATTTTATAAAATATTTACATACATCATTTTTCTTAGTGGTGAGGTACAATATACCTAAACTATTTTCAAAATGTACATTGAGACTAATTATACAGGTATATATACTTACACCAACCCTTATTTTTACCGTTTTTCTCTGTTTAAAATTTTAATTAAATAAAAGAGCAAATAAAATTGGTTGGTTATGAATCCAATTTGTAATATGAATGTTTGATATATGAAGTTAACAAATTTATAATTATTGTAATTACAGAGTATTATTATGATTGTTTGATTTTTAAAAATTTATGGTTGTGGATGCATTAAAATGTTATAATGATTGCACAAACATGGTGCTGTTTTTAATTCAATTCAATTCAAGTAATATTTATTTCACTCTTGTCATATAATATAACAATTTGTAAAGTATGTGATGATAATTCATAATAATAAAGAGAAAATGATCCTTTCATGAAAACGGAACTCTGTGAATAAGCAAGCTTTTAGTTGCAGAGCCCTATATAAAATAATAAAAACTTAGAAAATGACGTTTAACATTTAAAGAACTACTGTAAGTTATTTTTCACCAATATGATTAGAGTTAATGTATTATTTATTTAAGTGGTTGATTGGTGTGATTGCATTATTTATTTCATTATTATGCAATCACATAATTCTATTGTGGTATGCTTAATACATTGGTGTGATTACATATTTTATACTATCAAAGTGGCACCAAATTCTGTAGTCATGTATTAAATATATTTTAACAAGATATGTTCACATCTTTCTATCTTGTGCAGTCACATCATTCTATCTTGGTGTGAACATTTTAGTCCATAATAGTCATCTAAAAGTCCGTTATTGTAATCACATCATTTCATCATGGTGCAACCACACTTTCTATAATGACCATATGTTTAAATCCTGGTAATATGTTTCACATTTTTATTTTCTTATGATAATTGTTTTATGTTATTTTATCTTGGAGATCAGAGTTGACCACTGATGGTGTTGGGCCTTCCCCATGTCTTGCTCTAGACAATCTCCAAGCAATTTAATCCACTGTATATATTCATCTATTTGTCGAATTGGTAATAAATAAATAAATATGTTACAGAGCTTGTGGGGCAACCATTGCCAACCGCACTGATGAATTGAGGGAAGAAGACATTGGTACCGGAGCTGGTCTCTTTGAAGTCCAGAAAATTGGTGATGAGTAAGTAGTGACCTCAGCTAAATTCAATTACATGTGAATATGTCAAATGTCAAAGCATGTAAACAATCTAGCCTGTTACACAGCATATGTGCAAACAGAATGACTTTACTCACATTAAATTTAAACATGCTTTGTGATACTAAGCTAGATTATGTGTGTCTTTAAAGCGCATAGAGAACTTGTTACCTCTGCGATGGTGGTTAGTATTCACTGCTGTCTGTCTGTTAGCAAGATTACACTAAAACTAATGAAATGACATAAAATTTAGGGGAATGGCAAGAAAGATGCCAGTATATTCTTGAGGGTATTCTGCAGCACTCAAGAAAATAATGTGCTGTAATACAATTGCGATTCCATTATTTCATTAAGGGAATGCTGCAGTTTTGCCTATTATACACAGCCGGCATATTGTTGGTATATTTTGTTGATAAAATTAATTATATTCAGTTTACATAGTGAGATTATCATAATTTTGATGTGATCAAATATACATATTTATATATTATTTTATATTTTTTCTTAAGGTATTTCTGTTTTGTCACTGAGTGCAAAGACCCAAAGGCATGTACCATCATGTTGAGAGGCGCCAGTAAGGATATTTTAAATGAAGTTGAAAGAAACCTCCAAGACGCAATGAACGTGGCTCGTAATGTTGTTCAGGAACCATACCTTGTTCCTGGTGGGGGTGCTATTGAAATGGCAGTCTCATTTGTAAGTACTGTACATATTTAAACAGCAATACATTATTTCTAACCTTAATGTTTGTACAGTATTAACAAAGTACTGAACTAAGAAATTTAACAAAGATTTTCTATTTGTCACACTTAGGCCCTCAGTGAGAAGGCTAAAACAATTACGGGAGTACAACAGTGGCCATACCGTGCAGTAAGCTCTGCCCTCGAGGTCATTCCACGTACCCTGATCCAGAATTGTGGCAGTAACACAATCCGTACCCTGACAGCTCTGAGGGCTAAGCATGCTAAGGAAGGCAACACAACCTGGGGAATTGATGGCGAGAAGGGGACAATCGTAGACATGAATGAATATGGTGTGTGGGACCCATATGCAGTGAAAGCCCAGACATTCAAGACAGCTATTGAGGTCAGTTGCAATCTGTAATTTTCATGATAATGTATTTGATTGTTAATTTTTTAATTATCACCAGTTACAGGATTGAAGCCTTGGGGAGTAGAGTTTTTTTTGTTGTAAGGATTTGAACACAGGACCTTGGGATTAGAAGGCTGTTGTTCTGCTTCAATTACCACTATAAACCACCTTAATTTTCATGTTTCATTTACAAATTTTACGAATCACTTTCAATGAGGGAGAAAATGGATGTGGGGTTCTGGAGATGCTTATCAAATCTCTATACTTGTTTACTTTTAACTTTGGATTGCATTTTTTTTAACGAGTTTTAATGTTTACTTTTTTGCTGTTTTTGTGCACTGTACTTAGTCCTTTGCAATTTGAATTTTATTTTTTTATGTTTTAATATGAAAAGCTATACAACCAAAATTTCTTTCTATGATTTTATTATAAGGACTAATGAAATTTATTGTATTTTTTTCTTTGAGTAATCATATTATATTTAGGCTAAAATTTCATTTTTTTAATTTTCTTTGTTTTTACAATGTTAATTCAATAATTTTTATATGTGCATTTTACCTCTTTCAATTATGATCTATTTATATTTGACGTTTCCACACCTTCTTAGTTGTTTTTGTAACTGTAAACATGCAGTATTCTTCAGTGTTGTGTTTCATGATTTATTTCCATTCTAGAATATTCCCAGTTGCCTGCTTTGTAAAACCTTGATAATAATATGATAAGCATAGGCAATTGTTGGGTTCCACGATTCACTAGGTACTTGTAAAAGCTGTAGGGAATGCGAGATTAGGCTCCTTGCACTGCGAGATTGAGACTGAAAGCATCTCGCATTTCAAAGTTGAGATGGAAAGCCATACACTAACTAGTAACTGTCGTCTTACAGATGTCAAGTAAAATGTAACATGATGAGCAACATAATAATATCTTGTTAGACTCTGATGAGACTCTAAGGAAGGAACAAAATTTGAAGATACACAGGCACACAAAAATAGCATCGCCAAGACTCCCACAGCACTACAGAATACCTAGGCACTCAAGAATCAGTACCCAGTGGTGTATTCAAGGTGGCCCGGACCCCCTAAATTAAGAATATTTTTTGAAATTGGAGATAAATAGAAAATTATATTCAAATTTAAGTCTTGAGAGTGCCATTTCCGGCTGTCTAGACGTGCCATAATCAGAAATTAATTCAGCCCCAACCATGGTGGTAAAGAGTTCCTTTAGACACTCAATCTGTGAAGTCCCTCCGATAAGGACACAACCATAGGCCCAGTGAACATAATTGGCATGTGAACTCTAAATGTACTCTGATCTGTTGAAACAAGTAGGGGCTACCCAGGGGTACATGTGTCTATACTAGTGGATGGGTAAAAGCAGCATCTACAAATGTATTAGTTATTTGCAGTCTTAAAGAGGCTGAAGATATTTGCCGACGAGTGGTCCAAACCAAATGGTTAAATAGAGTCCCACTTTGGATCCCACAATAAAAACTTCCTGGTAGGGAGAGTTTTTATGGCATAGTATCTGTAATACTGTAATATAGCCCATATTGTGCTGTTAGACCACAAAACTAGGGATTGGCAAGCAAAATATTATTTGGACAGGCAAATTATTTTTTATTTTTTGATCAGAAGACCTCGTTGTGCCGTTGGACAAAAGGGGGTCTAGGCCTGTCCGGGGAGGGGAAAATTCCCCCTACCCCCACTAACACCACTATTTCCTAAGGAATTTCAACCTTGAATTTCTAAGTGATCTAACTTCATTTTCTCATACCATGGAGGTATAAAAATAGCAATACCAATATAAAAAATAGCAGTTTGGTTTACTGTTGTTGTCACTATACACGGCAGAGTGTTAATATATACAAAAAGTGCAATTTCAAATGGACATGCCATATATAATTGCTCATTGGTCAGAAACTGTTAGAACGCCCATTACCAAACTTATAGGGAAGCTTCTTTACATCATAATGTACCTCTAGAATGATTTTGAAGGGAAAAAAGATATATTTTTTTTATTCAACTTTTTAATCTATAGCATTTATTTAAAAAGTTATAGAGCTACTCAATAGCTTAAAAATGACACCAAAATTAGCTCAATAGGTGCTATGCTTACCGAGATATGGTCAGTTAAACATGCAAGGTATCGCTAATTAGCTGAAACTTTGTTAGCACGTATCTCGCTAATTAAGAGGCCTAGATCAAAAATGTTTCATTTCTGATCGTTTCTCGTGGGTCCCAACCACAAACTAAAATTTGAACAAAATCCCCATCCCTAGACCCCGTACGCTGGGGGGACCTAGGCGGCCCTAGACTCATCGCCAATGACGATGAGATATGTATATTTCTTCCTAATTATATAAATTTGAAGCATTTAACTAATTATATAAATTTGAAGCATTTAACCATCCTACCATCTTCTTAATTATATATATTTGAAACATTTAACTAATTATATAAATTTGAAGCATTTAACCATCCTATTTTACATTTACCAATAACATTTTTTTTTTCTCCTCCATCTGCATGTTTTTAGCAAAACTATGTGCTAAATAAGAAAACAAAATTTTATTTTTATTTTTATTCCACCTTCCTCCAATGATCTTTAAAAAAATCAGTACTCGAAACAAGGAATAAAAAAAGTCTCACCCTACAATGTATATACATAAAACTCTATATTTCTTAACCCTGTATGCACTGAAGAGATCACTTCCATTGTTACAAATTTTGAAAATAGCAAAGCACCTGGTATCGACCGTATAAATTCGTCCATTTTGAAAAAATTCATCCATTTAATTTCTGAACCCCTCTCCTTTATCTTTAATCTTTGTTTGTCAAATGGTGTTTTTCCTGATAGCCTAAAATTGGCAATAGTAACTCCAATTTTTAAGTCCGGTGACAGATCAATTTCTACTAATATCACTCCAATTCAGTACTCTCTGTTTTTTCTAAGATACTTGAATGACTTCAACTGCACTTCTTCAACTCACAAATGAAATATTCTTCCAAATTATTTTCTTTTCATTTATATGCAGATGATACTACCCTTCTCCATTCGGCTAATGATATCGACTCCCTTTTTAAAATTCCCTATGATAATTTACCTAATGTTCTCAAATATTTCTCTGCTAATAAACTCTTTGTCAATTTAAACAAGTGAAATTGCATTATCTTTCAAAATGTCCATAGACCACTTGATAATTACATAAATCAACTCAAAATTAATAATCAGGTAATCCCCCTCGTTAATGAAACTAAATTTTTAGGTGTTGTTATTGATAGCCGTTTAAGTTGGAAAAAACACATATCTGAAGTTGAAAATAAAATTGCTAAAATTATCGGCATTATTTACAGGTTATCCTTTTTTGTTCCCCAAAATATTCTTCGTGTTTTATACTGTTCTTTGATCCTTCCCTACTTGAATTATTGCAACTTGGTCTGGTCCAACACTTACCCCTCCCATCTTAATAAACTGTTACTCCTTCAGAAGAAAGCCGTTCGAATTATGTCGGGTGCACCTCCGCGAGCCCTCCCTTGATCTTCTAAAAATTCATAACATTAATCATCTTCAGCAATGTGCTTTTATGTTTTTCATGGGTAAATTTCTCTCTCCCCCCTCAATTCAAATCATTACTTAATTTTAATTTTGATTATCATAGTCATTTTACCCGCTCTTCAAATCATCTTCATATTCCCTTTCATAGAACCACTTCTTTCCAGCACAATATTCAATATACTGGTCCTAAGTTATGGAACAATCTCCCTCGCTCCATTTATAATTCCTACTCTAAAAAAACTTCTGTTCAAGACTGAAAAAACAATTCTTATCAAGTTATGCATAATTTTCTCCTTTTACCCATTCTTGATCTCCATTACCAACTCGTTACATTTTGTTTTTGTCCCAAAATGATAAAAGAAAAAAAATTGCATTTCTGAGCATCCTTGTTTTGTCTGCTTTGTCTGTCTTGTCTCCTGTTGTCCTGTCCAGTCCTGTTTTGGCTTTGGTTTTTCTGTGTGTTTATTTCAGGGCAGCCCTACACAAGCTCCGCTTTCTGGGTTTCACCCCTCAAACTTTGCTGTTTATTTATTATTTTATATATGCATTATTATTACTTTTGAGAAATAAATGTTCTTTTGAACTTGAACTTGATACACAAATGCTAATGTGTGCAGAGAGAAAACATGATTAATAGGGTACAAGGGTAGGCCCTATCAAACAAAGTGTCTGGCGTCTGATTTGAACCCTGACTCTCATAGTTAGTCTTTCTGCTGGGCCGCATTTTTCCATAGAATATTGATAAGCTTCAGTGACACTTGGAATTCTGGGTCTGTTTTTTTCATACAATATTATCTAGGCTTAGTTTTAGAATTCATTGCCGACCATATATTTTGTGGCAAGGTGGTAACCAGGTGGGGTAGGGGGTTAGTTGCAAAATTTATTAATCAAATTTTGAAAAGTGGCCATTTCAACCATAATACAGTAATTTGGCTTCCTTTGTAAATCTGAAAAAAAAAAAAAAAAAACGAAGAAAGCGATATAGATTTTTGGTTTGTTGTGATAGAGCAACACAATTTTTTTTGCCCTATTATTGATAGTTTAATTTTAGAATGCCTTTGCTACAATCAGCTGAAAAGATGAGCAAAATTCTTCATTAGTAAATATTTTATGAGCTATATCTGCAGTTGGCATATCAGCGTAGGTTACTGTAAACTGATTCTATTCATAGACTGTTTGTCTTTCTGCTTCTGGATTCATCTTGTTGCAATTCAAATCACTGGAATTTCATACATTGCAAATGTTGTAAATTGGTATCTATAATTGTGCATATATTCCATATTCAATCAATTTTGTTCATAAAGAATTCTTGAATTGTAACAAGTAAGTGCATTATGGTGTTTTAGAACTTCAGAATTCAGCATTATGAAAAGCATACTGTATGAAAATTTAGAAAAATTATTCTTATCAAAAAGCTTAGTTATTTATCACTTTAAAGCCAATTCTTTATTACACTCAATCTGGTAATGCTTAAATAGTGTTAAATTGTTTTTACTCACAAAAAAAAAGACATAAATATGTGGTAAAGGTAAGCCAAACCAGTCACTCGTCGCAAAATTCGATTTTTAGATATTAATACAGGGTTAAAGATGAAAATGGGTCTGTAAAATAATTTTAAAAATTATTTAAATCCAACGTTTCCTTATTAAGTTACAAGCGTTTAAACATACAGCGGTTTAAAGAACAATAATTTAGAAATCAGCCTTCAAATTTTATGATTTCGGGCATTTGTCAGGCAGAAACCATCACCAAATTGTTAAAAATTGTTGCTTCAACATTAAAAATGGGGAAAATAACAGCATATTATGATATATAAAGGTTAGTGCAATAAAATAGATTTCAAAAATGTTGACATTTCACCATGTCTTGGCCATTCTCTCAAACACAATTTGCGATGAGTGACTGGTTTAGCTTGTCTTTGCCACATATAATTTAATAATATTTAAATAATATTTTTATTTAAAAATTTAATAAGTAAGTAAAATATGTTTAAATAATATATATATTAAAATATATTAATTATAATATTATAATTTTTTGGATTAGGATAGATTGAAATGAAATGTATGCACACATACACATGAAGAGTAAAGTAACAATGTTTTTCTTTTCAATTTCCAGTCATAAGGCCCAATAAAAAAAATTATTAGTTTATCACCCTCGCGTGCATGCCTTTTATGGTACTGAAAAAAAAAAAAAAATTGAAAAAAAAAAAAAAATTTATTTTATTTTTTTTTTTTAATTAATTTATTTATTTTTTTCAATTATTTTATTAAATAGTTAGTATATATTGTTTGCATTATCTAAATCATGTTTTACTTTGAATATCAATGCACCAGCAAACAAACCAAGGGTTATATTTGGCTTTAGCAAAATAAAAAATTTTAAAAAAAGCCTTCCTCCCTCCCTCATCACTTTTCCTGCCCAGATAGGGTGATAAACTAATAATATTTTTTATAGGGCCTAACACAAAATAAGAATGATATGAATACTGGACTAGGTTATGACATCACAAAACAACTGGTGCTTACCCTAGGCCTATGACCTATAGTAGACAAATTGAAGTTTTGAATCATTTAGTAACCTGGATATGTTAGCTTATTGGCTAATCAATTTAATTGACTTTGGCTTTAACATTTGTTTTTCCGAACCATGCTGACACCAATAACACAATGTCCTACTTCCATACTTGTTGTAAGTGTCTGTGATGTATCAAATTTTGCACAGTTCATAGGCAGTCTAGTTGGTGCCAGTACTTAGAATGTACAGCTAGCATCTAGGATAGGATTATAGCCATGTCCGTACCTTAAAAAAATTTCATGAAAAACATTTCATATGCGTAAATATCATGATGACCATATGTAGGCACATGATGACTATACATGGTCATGATGACATCACATGATGACCATATGTAGGCACATGATGACTATACATGGTGATGAGGACATCACATCATGACCATATGTAGGCACATGATGACTATACATGGTGATGATGACATCACATCATGACCATATGTGGACACATGATGACTATACATGGTGATGATGATATCACATGATGATCATATGTAGGCACATGATGACTATACATGGTCATGATGACATCACATGATGACCATATGTAGGCACATGATGACTATAAATGGTCATGATGACATCACATCATGACCATATGTAGGCACATGATGACTATACATGGTCATGATGACATCACATGATGACCATATGTAGGCACATGATGACTATACATGGTCATGATGACATCACATGATGACCATATGTAGGCACATGATGACTATAAATGGTCATGACATCACATGATGACCATATGTAGGCACATGATGACTATACATGGTGATGATGACATCACATGATGACCATATGTAGGCACATGATGACTATACATGGTCATGATGACATCACATGATAACCATATGTAGGCACATGATGACTATAAATGGTCATGATGACATCACATCATGACCATATGTAGGCACATGATGACTATACATGGTCATGATGACATCACATCATGACCATATGTAGGCACATGATGACTATACATGGTGATGATGACATCACATGATGACCATATGTAGGCACATGATGACTATCATGGTCATGATGACATGCTAGTAAAGTTTGCTACCAGAAGTCGGAAACATTGCACATTTTCCAGGAAGCTGTTTTAGAAAGCATAAATTTTTTTCCCCCCCTTTTTTCTTGCTCTGGAAACCACTGTTAGGCTATATATACAGTATAACGTTTGGTGCTTAAGGTATTTTGTGATAATTTTTATGTTCAGAGGCACACAATCGGTTTACTGTTGTTCATGCTTTTCAATCAATGTTACAGTCCATTTAAGCATCATGTAAACAGCATGAAAAAAAACTAGTGATGAGATAAGCTAATTTTAGCTGTTGGAATGTCTATTTTATATGTTTGCAACAAAGAATTTGCAATGATGTCATTGAAGGTATGTTTACATAGAATAAATCCGGTTGATGCATCAACGTTAAATGTAATTGTGTTGAGAAATCGAAACCACTGAGGTTTTTGCAATCCTATGATGCTCCTCGATAAGCTCGGATTACAATCCCATGATGCACCTTTATAAGCATTAGTAGTTTTATTTATTATTTTTTATTTATTTCCTCTTTACCCTGGTCAGTGTATTGGGAAGGTTTTGAAATGTATTTGATAAAGTGTAATGTGAATGAGGAAGGATGTGTATAAACCGATTCATTCTCAGTGATTACTCTCCCTCTGCAGATGCCATTGCTGGGGATTCTTATGCATCATCTGCTACAAAATGTAAATATCAGAATCATGAAACGTACAATACTGTATGTTGTTTCCATCATAATTTACTCTAAAATCCATAAGCTACTCTAAATCCTTCTCACCAAAATACATAGACATGACATGTATTTGGGGAACCCCACAGAATGTCCCCAGAATTGGTGTAAATTGGATTTGTCTACAAAGAAAGAAGGTAATGAGTTTAAAGGTTGTGATAGAGATGTGTGATGTGTGTGGGAATGGTAATATGTACTGTATGTGGTTGTGTGAGAAAGGATAATGTCTTTGTGATGTGGGCGTGAAGGGTAATGTGTATTTATATGTGTAGGAAGGGTGACGACTAATGTGTATGTAGTGTTTGGAAAAGTATAATACAGTTATATATGTGATGTGATGTGTGTGGGAAGAGTGAAGTGTATGTGACAGTGTGGGAAGGGTGATGTGTACAGTATGTAGTGTGTGTGAAAGGATAATAATGTACGTGATGTGTGTGGGAAGAATGAAGTCATATTTGTCATGGAATTATGAAAGTGTGGTGTGTTTAAAAAAGATGAATTTCATGATCTAATAAAAAATATTTATTTATTTTTATAATACATATTATTTATAATGATATATATATATAGAATTTTCTCTCATAATTTAGCAGAATGCTACAAAGAATGTTATTGCAAATTGATAAATTACTATGAGACTTGATTAACCTTTAGATGAATTACTACAAACAATTATGTATATCACAAATATTGAATAATTATCCCTGTCATAAAAATTGTTAAGTACTGTAATATGAATGTTACAAGACATCAATAATAATATATTATTGTTATTGTAATCTTTTTTTTTTTGCTTACTACATACTGTACAGTAAATGATTTGGTATTAAATGTATTAGAAAATTCATTTCCATGGGCATACCAGTTATACATGAGGTGTCAGAGAAAAGATATGTTACCTAAGTGCAATACATAAACAGGTCACCTCTCCCTAGCAGCTATTCCATAGTTACACTTAGAACAGCTGTTAGCAATGTAACAAGAAACAAGCATCCATAATGAATTTGCTGTTAGCATGTTTATGCTGTTGCAGTCTAACTTGCACACTTAAGCATGGTGAACTGCTGCCCTAGCATAGGTCACAGTAATGCGTGTCGCAAGTAATATATTATTCCTGATGAGAAATTATGGAGATTTTTTCCCGAATAGGTTTTCATTTGTTTGGAAGTGTTGTGGTTATCATGGTTTTTTTTTTCTTTTAAGAGGGGATTTGAATAATTGGAAACAAACCTAATTTAGATATGGATGATTAACCACCATCCGCTACATTAAAGTTGACCATAGCATATGTTTTGTACAGCCTGGCATGTAAAGGATTCTAGTATACTGGATATGTATTGATTAATGGATTCACACATTCACATGTAATATACACATCATTATTTATTATCACTATTATTATGATCACCTTATTATTACTATTAACTTAATGGCTTGGAAGTTATTATCAGACTTAGGAAGTTACCTTTCATAGTCAATGGCTCTAATTTTCTTTTCATTAGATTAAGACACTTTTGTAGTACCTCAATCGGTTAGTAATATTATTCTTAATTAATATTATCATCATCATCATCAGTATTATTATCATTAGTATTGCTACAGTATCTGTTGTTAATTAATTATAATTATATTTATTATTTACTGTCAATTTTGAAAGTTGCAATATTCCAACTTGTGTAAAATTTACATTTGAAAAGCAATTAAAAACTTATTATTATTATCAATTTTACATCATAATTATTATCATCACTTATTATTATAATATAATTACTATCACCATGTTTTCCAAGGTCTTCTAATTATTATATCCAGGTCCCTAAATTATTTTGCCCAGGTCCCTAAATTGTTTTATCCCAGTTGATTGATTCTCTGAGATCCCTGAACTAAAACTATTTTTCAGAGATGCCCTAAATAGCTTTAACCACAGCTGGGCAAAATGCGGGCCACATGCGACAGTGATTTCTTTGTGGCCCACGAAAACGAATTAAAAACTCTATGTGTGCACTTTGTTTTTTATGGCCCACCCAACACCAATCATCTGTAAATAGTAATATTAAAACTGAAAAAGTGGTATAACGGAGGTGCAGGATTTTGGAAGCACACTGGAACCATCAAAATTTGGATGCAGCCCTTAGTGTTAAATGAAAAAATCACTTTGGCCTTCCGACCGATTTTTATGTTCACCCCTGGTTTAAACCATACTCACACACAACTACTGTATCTATTATTACATACTGTAGGTGTGTGCGATTCCTAATCAGCATTTCACTAAAATGCATCATCAATGAGAAAGGACAAGTCAAATGATTCTAGATAACTCTGTACTTTAGGGTTGCTGTGACCTGGTCATGAACTGTGCTTGGAAAATGAATGCCTGCATAATTATCAGAATAATGTCAAATATCATGACATTTCAAATGATAGTGCATTCAACTATGAATTTATATACATTTTTTTTAAAATCCTTGATAAAAAAATTACCAGGTGAAAAAATTTATATCTCTAACTTATTTATTATACAGTATATATATATATATTAATTGTAGAGCAATGAATGCTGCGACTATATAAATACATTATTAGATTTAGGAAAGGTTTTTTAATTAATCTTTAATTATGCCTGTAACCAATACCGTTGAAATGCATTGTAATGAAAATATTAATTTTAAACTATATCTTTCAATAAAAAGGAAAATAATATGTGTGCATTTTTTTTTTGTAGACTGCTATGTTGTTACTAAGGATCGATGATATCGTGTCAGGAACTAAAAAAGCTGGTGACCGAGAGGGTGCAGGAACTGTAGCCCCCACAACCGACGGTTAAACTAGGATATATGCGGTCTGCTATACAATTTTGAAAATAGACTGTTTCATGTTGTGTATGATAAAAATTCAGACCAAATCATAGCTGTAATGCATGTTCAGGGTGCACTGCTTGTTAATAAGGTGCCCCAAACGTGTATTAATGCTTTATGTCCAAAGCTGCATTATTGGTCGTATTTATGTTGTTGTTGGAGGTCAAGCTTATGTTTTCTGTACAAATATGAAACTCATATTGGTCTTTGCCAGGGTAGTGTGTTAGCTAGCTTTAGTGGTATATTGATGAGGATAAAATGTATACCATTTTTATACCTGCTACTGTTGGAGGCAGTCTCAATCTCCTTTTGATATGTTGTACTAACCTGACATATAATCCATTCTTGATGCTACATTGTTATTTGTCAGATTTAACAGTGTTTGATAGGATCTTTGGTGAATCAGGGGATTTTCCGACATTTGAAGACCCATATTGCCTAATCAAGCAATGTCAAGTATGGTAGAGAGTAATCTTGTAGTGTATGATATGCACGGCTTCAGACAGCTTAAGTAAATTCTTGATTACAACTGTAAAAACTCCTTCACATTACTGTCAACAATTAAAATGTTTGTAAACAAATTTAATCCAAAATTTGTTTATGCATGCACCTAACGCGTGTGTGTCAACAGCCTGGCAGGCTGAAAAATGGCAACGGTATAGAAAATTAGACCAGGAAACTAAACAGTGACCTTTTAGAAACATAAGGATGTTTTAAATCCGTATGTGATTTAGTTATTTAAAACCAATAAAAAATTAAGACAGTTATGTATACTGAAAATGTGTCAGGCTTTTGGTGCACTGATGCATGTAATGGATGGAGTCTATGAAATATAGTATTGTGAATTACACTTAAAGTAGATAATAATAATAAAAACAACATAGAAATTGCATGTTGTCTTCCCTTGTAATATACTTGAGGCTCTGACTACAAAAGAAAAATTGACAATCATAATAATACTTTGTAACATCCTTAAACTATGTCCAGATTATCAAATTTTCTTTGACAAAAAACTATTGTATCCCCATTATATATTCATGATGTGATGTGTTGTCATGACCATGGCATGTTTTTGTGAAATAAAATTTGATAGTATGGTAATTTCCAAGGTGTACGTAAATCGGTGGTTTAGCTGTCATGATCTCTTTATTTAATCTCATTTGTTGCAGGCCACAAAAGACAAACAAACCAACAAGACGTACCATTTTTTTTATGTTGACAACATCTTGAAGTTGGTGTGAAAAGTTGGTGTAACAATCAATAATGATGTACTGTAATAGTAATTTTATCAAGGTTTATTAGAGTGACACTTCTCTGATCACATAACCAAAAAAAAAACCATTTTCTTTTCTTCTTGTAAGTGTAGCAACAAAGTAATTTATTTTAAAAACTAGGTGATTGAGTGTGGAAAGCCATAATGCGTGCTTATAAGGAAGGCTTGAGGGTTATATGTTACTGCAATTTTTTTTTCTATTGCGATGTGTTTGCTAGTCGTATGCAGCGGTTTATAAATTAGAGGCTTATAAATAAGCTTCTGAACAAAATAAAACGGCCAAATAAATTGGTTCTAGTGACAATACAGCTTGTGTTTGTTTAATTATGTTGATATTGTTCAATATACGGTTCAAAAACACACTCTCTGTGTTGACTTAATACACTTTAACAGTAATTATTTTTATATTAAGCAGTCAGTACCTGTGATTATAGAAAATGATTAGCTTGCAATTTGATGAGAAAATAGTTTTCCTGTCAATTAGCAGACACGATAACACTACTATTACTATATTCTTTGAACTGTCCCTATTGGCATGATAATCAGTTTAACGGTTGCATTTGTAAATCTTTGAAAAATCATCTGGTTCCTATGTATTGT
>NW_022732209.1:0-912 GCF_011630105.1 Anneissia japonica
TATTAGAAAATTATATAATTGATTATTTTAATCGTAATAAAATATATTTCTTTTCACAAAGTAAATAAAAAAAAACTGTTCATCATTATATTGAAGCTTAGTGGAATAATATCATTAATGCATCATTAAACATGATTTATCAGGACCAGTACGTCCTTATACTGTAATTTGGTTTCATATCATTTATACTCAACTAGTAAAATCGTGTTATTAAAATCATATTTACCTGCACCAGGCTTGATAAAGCAATTTCCAATAATCCGGTATTGACAGTATATCATGAAAACAAAGAACATTACAATAATATGTTTTTTAAACATTCTTAATTATAAAACAACTTTCTTTTGGCTCTTAACCACTTTGAATAATGACCTTTAAATTGTATTTACCTTCATGGGACCAGATGGAGTAGTTTCAACTTTTTAATCCGGAATATAAAATAAAGAATTTGCAAATAAATATCTCGAAAAAATTGCTAGAAAACAACATTCATTTGGTACTCAACCAATTAATAATTGACCTTAAAATTGTATTCACCTACACCAGGGCAGATAAAGCGATTCTGACGCGGCGATCCGTTAATTATGAAAAGAAGTGATAATAGAAAGCATTTATCACAAAGTTTGGAAAACAACCTTTCTTAACAATTTAAAACGTGATCTAAAAATCATAACTACCTGCAACAGGCCAGACATAGCAATTTATTACTTGATACTCAGGTGGTACAAATCATGAAAATAAAAGAAATTGACTATTATTTGGAAAGAAATCATAGCAGTTAGAAAACAACTTTCTTCGATACTCAACCACTATATTTACCTGCACCAGACCAGATTAATTTATTTCGTAATTGGTACTTGGATATTAACATGCAAATAAAAGAATAATAAAATAAATTTCTAGAAAGTGTTT
>NW_022732210.1:0-509 GCF_011630105.1 Anneissia japonica
TATCGTTGTCGTAATTCATTATGTGAAGTGCGCCACCAAATGTGTTTTCTTTTTCTGCAGAAAAAAATAGATTCCCTCACACATTGTGCTTGTTGTCAGAAATCGCGGACTTGATCGTAGGCGTACATGTTTTTCTTTGATTCTTTTTAGATAATAAACAATGTTTTAAATATGATAATAATAAAGTACTATGAAGAAAAATTATAGGTTGCGGCCTACGCTTCAATTGGCAGATGTTTTAGGCCTAGCCTAAGTACTACCTTACTAGGCCTAGACCCCTGGCTAGTAGTAAGTATGGCTAGGCCCACCTGGCATAGGCCTAACCTAGCACTGCAGCAGTTTGCCCACGGAACCACAATGCTTATTAATATTAAAATAAATATTGTACAAACAAATCTTTTATGTAAAATTTAGCGTCTGTTATAGCCTCTATAAAAAATTTGGCTTGGCACCAATGCAGTTTTTGAAATCTTAGGCCCAGTGGCGTAGAAAAATATTTTTCATTGGGG
>NW_022732211.1:0-790 GCF_011630105.1 Anneissia japonica
TTATAATTGAAAATGTTAAATATTTGTCAGAATTAGCATTTTTTTATGTTACTATTGACCTTAAATTATAACTTTAATTATCAAATTATACGTTGAAAGTGCTTTTTCTATATGTCCTCTCTCATATTTATTGCTTGTGCTGTTAATTACTACGCGTAAGTTTTATTTTTTTCGTATTTGTACACTCCAGTGGGAAGAAATGTCCAATTGTTGATGTAGATGATGAATCCTAATTAATTGCATGTGTAAATTAATTTTAAAAAGGAGATAAAACATACTACTAAAGTGGCATTTAATTATTTCCAGAACATTCAATAAAAGAAATAAACTGTCATGCTCTTGGGCTACACATAGTGTTGCGAATGTGTATGGAATTATTGTCTATTGTTTATCTTTGTCTAAATACAGTTTGATTGAGGGGTGGCACTTTGGATTTTTCTGACGGGGGCAGAGGTCCCCTATCGGGAGATATGTCCACGACGAAAAAGAAAATAATAATAATAATAATAATAATAATAATAATAATAATAATAATAATAATAATAATAATAATAATAATGATATAAGCCTAGTAAAAATGAGTTCATTCCAAATTGGCGTTCCATACAATATCGCCAAAAGTCAAGTGGCACAGTACAAAAATCATTTCAAAAAAACAAAACCCTTGAATTGATATTTGCTACACTAGTAGTAGTAGTATTAAGTACCGTACAATAAAGAATCGTGAGGAAAAAAATTCACTCTGTTGCCTCCAAAAACAATGTAAATACAATATACACACACACACATA
>NW_022732212.1:0-1019 GCF_011630105.1 Anneissia japonica
TAAATTCATAAGTGTAAGCTAAATTACGGTGATTAATTTAATTAGCGAATGGAGACAATTATTTCGAAATTATTTCCCCTCTCTTTCCTAGAGGGGGAAAATGCTTTGTGAAAATGAGTACACCGCGGTACTCATCTTCACAAAGAAATACACACAACTGGTTAGCTAACAATATGCCAATGTTACAAGAACACATGGGAAGAAAGGTGCAATCACGTTGTTGCCTAGCAAACGTCTGTACTGTATGGGGGGGGGGGGCAGCTACTGATGTACTGTGTAGCGGGGGACGATGAGGCATAATAATAAGACTAGGCCTAGGCCTAACTAGACAGTGCTATAATATGTGATAGGAAGTACACTTTCGAAAGAAATAAAATAAGAAAAAAAAATACAACAAATAACTAAGAATAATTCAGTTGCAGAGGTACCTTTTTTAAGTATTAATGCTAACAATGCGGCTCTTGTAGCCCTAGCTAGTGCAAAGCACCCATGTGCAAAGCAGTGGTGTTTGTTTATCCATGAAAAAAGCACGCCGGGAAAGTTTGCCTTACCAGAAAAAGGTGACGTAATCTAGCTTATGACGTATGCATGCCAACTATATTGTGAGTATGACATCACCAAAAAATGAATATTTTCTATTATAACCAAAATATTAATAACTACAAGGTTTCTGGGCGTAAATTCTCTTAATATGAACTAATGGTTGCACAATCTCCTTGCCATACAAATTACAGCTCCCACTGACGTCTCAGTCGAGAAATACGGGTAGTTTTCTCGCAAATCTGACTACGAAACCATATCCAAATTTTACGTTCCACTTTTGACCCTGAGTTGTGCTAACCTTGCGTCCAGTAGTCAATCGGTTGCTAAGAGCAACGGCGTAAACAATTGAGTACAGTGCAGCGGATAAGAAACCTACAGAGGATCCATTTGGGAGACCGTGTAAGGCCTGTCACGCCAAAGTTGGTCTGGGCCAAAATCCGTACGGGGGACCGATTTTGGCCGCTAAAATTTGTCCG
>NW_022732213.1:0-2127 GCF_011630105.1 Anneissia japonica
ATTCATGATTTTCAGATCATGACTTCAATATTGATATAAATTAAATTAATACAATTGAGATAGAAAATTAGCGGCGTGGTGTAGCTATCGTCGATCCGCTACTTTGGCAAAAATCATGTTACTTCTGTACCACGGATTGCATTTATATAATTTTCATTTCTTAAGCATGTCAAACCTTTAATCAATCTAAACTAAACTTTTTCTTTCACTTGTTCGACCACATTTTGAATACAGTATGTAGCACTGTTTGGTCAAATATTTATTATTATTTTTTTGTTTTTGTTTTACACATTCTAAAGAAAATTTATGTCAGAAAATTTATTTCAGGAGAGCTAGGCGAGTTAAGTCGGGTGGCCCTGGCCTACGGCTGTCGAGGGTTCCCAGGGACCCAGTCCAATTTCCACAGCGTTTATTAAATTTGAGCGCAAATAAAGATTTATTATTATTATTAATTTATCTACTAAAATTTGATGAAGCATTTAAACTGATAAACTGAATATTGTTTTACGTATGTTGAGTAAAAGCATATCTTATGAAATTAACATGCATCTCGTCACATGAATTTCTTCTTTCATTTTCATAACCTTCAACGGAACTTGTCTACAGGAATTTCTAATTAAAAATAGCTTTTTACAGGTTGTTAATTCCTTCTTAAAATAATGCTTGTGTTAATATACATCAGTCATGATGTCCAAATTGTGATTTGAAAGTAGACAAGACATGTCTCAAAGTGGCAGCCTAGCATGTCCTTGTAATAATGGTGAGTGCCCCATATTCATCCTGATAATATGTTGAAAAATAGCAACATCCTGTGATATACTTGTTTGTTCCAACTACTTGTTAAATATATCAGTCATAATATCCAATCATTAAATTCTGGTGATTTGAAAGTTGAAAAAAAATCTCTCAAAGTGGCAGCCTATCATGTCCCTGTGAAATATGGTAGGTTCCCCATATTCATCCTGATACCTGTTTAAAATAGCAACATCCCATGGTTTCTTTCTTCTGATTGGCCATAATGAGTACATTTAGTTTAATATCAAGCTGCCAGTACTATTGAGGAATCAGGTAAGAATGTTACTTAAGTGCAAGTCACAAAAAAGAATCATCAGGTATTAAAGACAATCTGATAGAATGTACGTAAACTATTTGGCCTTCTGTCCGTTTACAAATACATTTATTCTAAATGTACACAACATGTCAATTGTGGAATTGTTTATTCTGGTGTATCTCTAATTTGTGATGTGTTATGTTCAGGCAAGTTAAAAAAAAAATTAGTTTCTCACGCTAATATTTTGAAAAAAGAAGAATGAGGGTAATCTGAGATGGCAAATCTAAGATGGCCAATGGGAAACAGCTAAAAAAATTTCCCTTATACCTCATTTAATATATTATGCCCGAATATATCTTGTCTAACTACATGTGTTTCAGAATAGGAATCAAAATGCAAATCGTTAGATATTTATTGTCGCCAGCAATTTAAACAAATTGGTAACAAAATTTACATATTTGTGTCAACGGTGCATGACACTGCAAACGGACTTGTGCACGTACATATGCTAGATGGCCTTGAGTTTCGTAAGCAGCTTGTCACTTTTAAGAACTACACTCTACGGAAGTTCGTTTTGGCATGGATTCAACATATTAATTTATCTTCCCTTCCTCCGAAATGTTTTTCAACATTCATTCAGATATCGTGTTTAAGACGCTAATATGTCTACTTTAGCTTGAACCGGCAAAAATTCACTTTACATGCAAATTGAAGGACATATACTTGGAAATAAAGCTTTATAATATTAATGAATGTTTAAAAACAAAACCAAAAGGGAGTAGTTTATGCCATTAGTTTCAATTAATAGAATGAATTTAATGAAAGATAGGTTTCATTAAGTTTTTTAGATGATAAAAAACATGCTTTTAAAATTACGTAAGTCACATGCATTATATTTATTCATTTTATTTCAACCAACAACAAATATAATTCAGCACTTACTGAAGGGTAAATAATAAAATCAACAAGATTCATACAAAAAAAAATTTACTAAAAAATTCAGGCATATTATTATATATACAGTTATATAAAATATAAATCAAGGTCCACACTTTGATGAGTGTGGAGGTCCAATC
>NW_022732214.1:0-683 GCF_011630105.1 Anneissia japonica
ATTCGGATTTCGGAGTAACTAACTCCTCCTCTATCAAGCATTAAAGAATGAGTAACAAAATCACAGAACAGCATTAAAAACAATAGTATGGAGCAGTTTAGCACTGTGTTAGACCATATCCATATTGGCTATTGTCGAGCATGTAAAGAATGAGTAACAAAATCACAAAAAAAATAGCAAGTGTTGTATAAAACAATTTAGCAGTGAGGTTGACTATATCCATGTTCACCCAGGTTGTCTTTATATCACTTTTATGTATAAAAAATGTATTTTGACAATGTTGAGTTTTAGTAGATTATATTCAAAGATTGTTTTAAACTTTTTTCGTTAGCGGCAAAGGGACAATGCAGAAATTTAGCATAGGCCTATAGTTTTATTTGCCGTATATTGAATCAATTAATTTTAGTGATAAAAAACATTCTATAAATACTGCTACCCCCCACAACAGTCTTTGTGAGTTTTATGATTGAACACAAAATAATAATTAGGAAGTTGGACGAGAGGGAGGGGTGGTTTGTCATAATTTGAGCCACGTTTTACACTCCAATATAATATGAAAAGGTAAATTAAGTGGTGTTACAAGCTTCTTCATATGATCGAGATTTTTTAAATGCATCTGATGTCGAAATGGATAGTGGAAAGCCAGTCAGTCAAATTATGAATAGGGAGCTCATTTGGATCAT
>NW_022732215.1:0-839 GCF_011630105.1 Anneissia japonica
TATGGGGTTTTGAACAATCTGTTCTCAATAGTAAGTTGATTTAGAGAAAATATAAATTTCCCATCTTCTGAAAGTCCTAGGTCTCTTCAAAAATACAAACAAAACTGTCTGTAACAGCAGGAATGCAGAGACAAAATGACGAGTTCATCTGTTCATCTGTTTCCATGTAGCTTGCATATCGATTAAAACCGGATAGATGTAAACATATCTCACCATAGTATCTGATTTTCATCCTGCGTCGTAACAATTAAAGAAGCTGAAAAGATAAATATAACTATATTTTAATTAGGCAATACATAACAATCAATCTAGGCAATGGAAAGTAAAAAATTTTAAGTGTTAATTATATTGTGTGCTCACTTTTCCCTTGGTTTCGATGTGGTACAAAGGGCGTAAGAGTTTTATTATTATTATTATTAGTTCATAATAGTTTGGGAATACAAGTACAGTAACGTTCCAAAACATAAAAATAAAAAAAAATAAACACCATAAATTGAAAAAGAGGGGCAACATTTAAAAATGGACAAATAAGTTAATGCTTAGGAAGACTGGTGCTTGCTAATAGTAAAGGTCTCCCAACAACATAACCGAAATGGATATCAATGAAAGTACAACATTTGATATACTGTATTTAAGAACATGCGATATGATTTATAAAGCATTATTGTGATGATACATAATTTAAAAAAAAACATTTTACAGAAGTAGAATAATTTTTATTATTTAAAATACCTTAATATCTGTCTTAGTATCATTTTTGTTTGCTGCTCTCATTGAACACCATCCAGCTGCTCTTTCCTTTATGTTCAAATTGATTATCTCCATGATGTATTTTGTCA
>NW_022732216.1:0-2592 GCF_011630105.1 Anneissia japonica
TATTATTATTATTATTATGTCTTTGTCATTAACATTATCATTGTTTCTCTGGAAGGCACCTTGTACAGGGACATGTTTTTGCCTAACCAGTCTCATTACATTTTGAGTGAAATAAAATTATGAATTATGAATTATACCAATATCATCTATCGATAAAAACATCGATTCGATTAATTAACAGCAGCTTTTCGCACTGTGGCAGTGCCGATAGAAAACAGCAACTTTTTGGCACTGCGGCAGTGCCGATAGAAAACGGCAGCTTTTTTGGCACTGCGGCAGTGCCGATAGAAAACAGCAGCTTTTTTTGGCACTGCGGTAGTGCCAAATCGGCACTGCGGCAGTGCCGATAGCCACTACCATTTGGAACATAGTACAACCAGGGAACAGCGCACTAGTTCCCTGGTACAACTATGTAGTTTCAAATACATAATACTGCTGATTTCTATTATAAATGAATTTTGCATTGCAAATTATTGCTATAAATTAATTTTAATTCAATTGTAACTCATTATTTGGTCAATGAAATAAAATTATAAAGAGTTTACGTCATCGTTGCATGAAAACACAATATTTTGAAACACAAATACTATTCAACAAACGGCGCGCTGCGGCAGCATTGCGATGTTATGTCAAGGTAATCAATTCGTAAATTGAATGACAACAGCCAAACATTAACAAATTGAAGACAAGTCAACATTTCATCAAAATATTTTATTAAAACAAATGTTTTGTTTTGATAATTTCATGAGAATCTGCTGATTTTATAAAGTGTTCATTTTAACACTTAAGACTTAAGACTTTCTGTATAATTTTTTGGAGACTAATGAAGGCAATCGCCGCCAAAAATACAGTTACAAACGAACCTACTCGCAAAAACGTACAACCTACTCGCAGAAACGAACAACCTACTCGCAGAAACGAACAACCAAGGTAATTCAACAGAAGGACGCACATCTCCGCTCTCGAACATAGCGCCTGCGTACAGTCCTTTGATATTTACTGTGGAATCGACAATCCGATACTAGTTGCGAATACAGCCGTCAATTATTAGTCCATGCGTGCCATTCTTTTTATGGTGTTAGTTTTTATTTTATTAATTTTGGGTACTTCGCAATGTCTATTACATCTGATTTTTTTTACGGCGAGCTTGTTCAATGCTTCTATAAACTGCAATTTGATTTGTGAAAATTGACCAAGAAAATGAAAAGTTATAGCAATTTAAAATTTATGAATTTTTATAAAATTTCATGTTCTTATGTAACATTAATCTGTTATTTTGACAATGTTGGCTTAAGGTGCCGAAAACGAACATTTGAGTATATACAGAACATTTATTAATTTTTTCTGCGAAGTGAGTCTCATGAACGACAATTCACCACAATTTTGGTAAAATTAATGTTGAAATGAAGAATATAATTTCAGTCTAATGATGTTAGTGCAAAATATCATTAGGCCTTTGTAATCAGCGAACGACACGCGATTATCATGGCAACTAACACGCGCGTGGGTAATTCGTCCGTACGCTGACGGTTTATGGTCTGGTTGTTATGGTTTTTGTGACGTTCAGCGTGCAGGGACGAACGTGCGCCTGGAATGTCGATCGTGAGTGGATTTCCCGTACGAATAAAAACCGTAACGGTACTGGGTTTGGTCAAAGCAAAGAGTATAAATAGAACAAGAGAGCCAACAACGCTCATTGAGAGCGTAACAAAACGATACTCCCTACGCAGCCAGAGCCATATATATGTACTTAGCAACTGAAGGGCGCCCTGTACGTTGGCACGAAGTATAGGAAACTTGCATAGTTAAAAAGAAGGGCGCCGCCTACGTTGGGCACGACTTCCGCCTCATTTTTACAATGCGAGAACTCTATCTTGTATTTCTAGTATCTTTGGTTTGGTCTACAGGAGTTCGTGCTTTGAACAGGTCATTCCATTCATAGAAGAAGCCTTTTGATGGAGAAAGTGTACCTATTAGCAAAGGTTTGCCCAGGTCGAAACTAACTCCGGCTATATAAATTGATTAGAAGATTGAAAATGTTATTCGTGTTAATGAATAGAAAAAGATTACTACTATGTCCATTCTTATTGATTTCAAATACGTGTTTATTATCATAGTTTATATTTAATTTATGTTATTAAATTTATTTAAAATACTATATAAAATAAAGTAATCATTAAAGTTTAAGCAGAAAATTAAAAAAAAAAAACATGTTAAATACCGACTCAAAGTATACATATTCTTATTTCTAGAATTTAGTTAAAATATGTAAATCTGTATTAAAATGATATAAATTAAATAAGTATATAAAGAAGGAAGAATAGAAAAGAATTTGGAGCGGCTGAAATATTAACCGAAAATGTACAATAATAATCATTTTGTCATTATTGCATCACGTTTTTGTGAAAAAGTTTTAGGCACTAATCGTCAGAGGTCAAGGTACCGGCAGCCTACACGTTTCATATATTCGACATCGAATACTCGACCTTACGTGATTTCCAGAATCTCTTTATATGAAAATAAAGGTTATTAGTTAATGTTATTTAAAAATATTAAAAATATTAAAACAGAAACATTTCTTACCCTGAATAC
>NW_022732216.1:2684-13452 GCF_011630105.1 Anneissia japonica
TTGTATCATCCCCCTCAATATTTTGACTATGTATGGGATAAAATGGAGTTTTACACACTTCAAAAGACTGTCACAGAAATAATTTGCACTGTCTTATGCGCTTACAAAGATGAAGGATGCACCCCTGTCCAACTTTTCTGTTTTTGTCGAAAGATTGAAAATAAAAATAAAATAAATAAATAAATAAAATTAGCATAATGTATTAATGTTGATGACAAAGTTATTTTATCTGGTACCAATCTAAGCTCTTCTTTCCTTAGATGTTAGATGTGCTTGCAAAGAGAGCCACATTTCACACTCAAGGGTGTGTACAACATCAGTAATGTTATGTCAATTCCAAGAATGTTTAAAGCCCCATTCCCGGCAAAATTTCAGTTTTTAAGAAAAATCTAATTTTTGTATAATGTTATAAAGATTTATAAATATAATACGGAATTGCTTGTTTAACTGAATTTAGACAATCCTAAGAATGAAAAAAATGTAAAATAAGACTGAAATTTGATTTTTTGTGTTCCACACAAAAAATAAATGCGGATGAACTTTTCAAGTTTGATTTTGCGATAGGTCGTGAGAAGAAATATCGTAGGCGCCGAAAACATTAGCCTATCCAACGCTGCTAGGCTAGGCCTAGCCTTACCTCGATTTAGGTTCTGTTATCACACATAAAAACGGCCGACATGATATTTTCTGTTGCTAGTATAATTGACACTTGTGAAATATAATATTTCATAGAAATTATTTCAAATTTGTTAAAAAACTGATTCTGACTGAGATTTTGACACTTAAACAAACATATCTCAGCCTAACCTAACGACCGCATTGTGCAAAATACGAGGTACAAAAACTAATCTCATTAGAGAGGGCGCACTTTATTGACTGTATAACAAAGATCTTAGAAACACAAGATAGCGTTCTCCGCGATTTACGCCTGCAAATTCTGTAATAAGGCATGAATGGCGCCCTCTTGCTAAATTGGAAACTTTTGACCCTTGACCGCTCTGACCATACCGTACACCTCGCCACTTTACCTTTAGGGTATCAATCCTGTGAACAGCAGAACAGGAACCATCTCAGATCAATGGCAACAGATAGGACGCCCTCTTCCAAAACTGATTACTTTTTCTCTTTGGTATAATAGCGCATGAATAGCGCCCTCTTGCTAAATTGGAAACTTTTGAACCTTGACCGAGGCTTCTATTTGTTACGCGTAAATCGCGGAGAACGCTATCTTGTGTTTATAAGATCTTTGCTGTATAAAGTATAAATAAAAGCGAGAGTATTCCAGTGAATGCGATCTACAACCTCTGAATTTGCCTAGTAACGATGAATTCGTCGAGAAAATGGTAATATTTTATGAGAAATAGTCTGCATTTCTCATTTTTTTTTATTCTTTTGCGTAAAACTAAAATTCATGCCAATATTTTTCCATGATTTATAATAATTGGAGTAATGCAAATGCATATTTTCTAAAAAAAGTCAGTTTTTAGTGAAATTTTGCCGGGAATGGGGCTTTAAGTTTATATCGGTTGATGAGGAATTTATTGATTAGGCCTATAATAGCAAATTGCATCAATTTATTTTGCAAAAACAAGAATTCCAGCTTCAGAGGGGGGCACATCCCTGTCCGCACAAGGGCACACATTGGCGCCAACACCAGGCGCGTAACAGGGGTCTTGGGTCAGAGTGGGTATTTATTTTCCCGGTTAGTAATTTACCATACCCACCCCACCCCACCCCACTGCCCATGTAAAAAACAATACGACATAAGGCTTATCTTATTTATAATATAGGCCACACAAGTGTGTTTGAAACTAAATATAAGCATTTTCATCATGGTTTTATTTATTACAAACATATTCTTTCACCATCAATACATATTGAGGCCCTTCTTTTTGGTTAAAACGATCTATCTTAAATTTGTCTTTCTTGAGTTTGGGACTATTATTAGGCTTATGTGTTTAAAAGAGAACTAGCAAAATGATTTTTTGTTCTAGAGGAGATTTTTGATATGCCATTAATAATAGAATCAACATTAAAATCGTTTTTTGGCAATTGTTTATGAAGTTATAGGCCACTATATACGATTTTACCGTGACGTCACTGGCGAAAAAGTAATAAAAAAAATCGTGTAAATAGCGCTGCGTAGTGTATTTGCTGCGTACGATCTTTACGTGCAAGCTGTAACCATGGAGGTATTATTCAATAATACCTCCATGCTGTAACCATGGTTGTTGTAACTTGCATATAGGCCTATAACTGCATCAGCGGTTGTCAACAGAAGAGTTACAGCTATGGTTACAGCATGCACGCAAAGATTATACGCGGCGGATACCCTACGCGGTTTTATTTACACGATCTTTTGTTACTTTTTTCGCCAGTGACGTCACGATTAAATCGTATATAATGACCTATAACTCCATAAGAAATTGCCACAAAGCGATTTTAAGGTTGATTATATTATAAATGGCATATCAAAATTCCCCTCTAGAACAAAAAATCATTTTGCTAGTTCTCTTTTAAATAACTTAAAAGGATAAACCTAAAAAGGCCCTAAAAATGCAAAATATTGTTGTGTTTTTAATTCTAATTTCGTCGGAATTGATGAAAACTCCCTAAAATGTGCAATTTATAGAGGAAATTGGCCTACCGTAACAAGAAATGCGAGCAAAGAATTTAAGAATTCTAGGCACTTTCAGAGGATGCATTTGTCAAGTGGTGGGGAAAGATTTTCCAAAGATGGATATTTTTTCCTTGTCCCCCGGTGTTTTTAATTCTAATTTCGTTGGAATTGATCAAAACTCCCTAAAATGTGCAATTTTTAGAGGAAATTGACCCATGCTAACAAGAAATGCGCGCGAAGCGCGCGAAATTTGAGGTTTTTTAGGCACTTTCAAGGGATGAAAAGGGCATTTATAAAGGGGTGGGGAAGATTTTTCAAAGATAGATATTTTCCCCTTGTCCCCCAGTGGTTAAGCCATCGGGCAGCATAGATCAAAGGAGTTATGACAGTTTTTGAAGTGGAGAAGGGTTGCAGGGTGTTGTGAGTCTGGTCATTATGATATCTTCCTTTCTTGTCTTTATTTTTCTCTTCTCTTTTTCTTTTTCTTTCCTTTTCTTTTTTTCATCTTTCTCATTCCCTCCATCTCTCCTCTTTCTTTTCTCTTATTACCCAGCCCGGTACGACGGCTTGGTCAGCCAGGTAAAAACCGTCAGGGGAGGGGAAGTTTTCCCCCTGCCCATCCCCCGCGCCTGTTTATACACTGGCTAACACGCCAATCAAAAAACTTTTCTACGCCACTGTAAGTTGATAAAATATTTTTGTATTGAAAAAATGCCCAAGTCTAGGGTTTGCATCCCTCGCTAGCTTAGTAGAAAATTCTAAAATTGTTTACCAGTATACGTTTAAAAATTATATGCGTGTCGAAGCAAATTCGAAGCGTGACTTCTCAGTTGTGCGTAAGCGTAAAAATCTTCGTAACCATATAAGGTTAAATGCTTTAGTGTGCGTAATAAATATGTGGACTTTCTATAAATAAACGCGTTATAAACAAAATATAAAAAGAGGGAGACAAATCGCTTCTTGTTAATTTCTCTTTAATTCCAAATTATATTAAACACAGTACTGATATCAATAAAGATTTAAAATGATTCATAATGATTTTTAAAATTAATTAACTTTGAATGCAATTTAGAACTAGTACAAAAGATCCGTTTAAGTTTCTTATCATTATAATTAATATATTTAATATTATATGTATTACTGATAAGATTTTTATGATCGTTGATTTATAACAAAAGACACTCACAGAAACGAACAACGTAGTCGCAGAAATGGATGCGCACAGCACTCTCAGAAAAGGACAACGGAATCGTCCATTTCAAGATAGGTCAGCAAAATATCGCATCTTAAGGCTGAATGTAATTTTCTTCCTAAGCATAGCCTCCTCTGTAATACTTGCCTCTCACGATAACAAAAGCTAATTATTTTAAGCCATTTTCTCCCAAAACACCGATGGATAACAATTCACTGAAGGAGGCCGGAAGGCTTCTAAATCAAGCTGCGGATTTGCTGCGGGGTCAAGGTACTAACCCCGGTGGTGGCATCTCGCACACCATCACTAACGGTAGGGGAAAGTCATTTTCTGAAACAATTTCAAACCACCATGTGGTAACACTACTACCAAAGTATTATTTTTTAATTATTCATTGAAGCAGATATTCTATAAGTACTGTCGTATCTGTTATTCAAAGTACTGTAATATACAGTATAGGGACAGTTCTACGTAGGCATCATGATGATTTAAAAGTGTAGCCGCGTTAGTCTGCTATAAACAATATAAAATAAATGACAGCAAGAATAACTTGTTTTAAATTTAATATCTAGCTTTCGTCCATACGTAAAACTTTCATGACACAGGGCCGGATTAAAGGGCCGTGGGTCCTGCGCTGTAATTGCAAGTGGCCCGGGGCCTAAATACTCTGTGGCTAAAACATAAAACTAAATTTATCCTGGGGTTCGGGGAACTAATTTCCCCATTGCGGCCTCTGCGACTGTCGCCACAAAAGCCCCTTTTATGATAAACTGGTCCTGGACTTTCATCAGACGAATGGACTGATGATGTCCACAGTGTGTACAAAGAGATATGAAATTGTATACAACTTTAACCTTTTTTAAAGTGTTGCTGTAATTTCTTTTATACCTAAATAATAATTATATTATAGACTTTGAAGCCCCTATTAACATTACACCCAAAAGGCTTGTAAGGGATACATTCAGCATCGACTGTGGTCTCCCAATCTCTTGTAGACTAAAGCTGTATACGCCTTTGCAGATCCGCAGAATTTGGCCACACTAGGCGCATGACGCCATGTTGTTGAGTTACAAACATCGTGCGCGCGTATAAATTTTATAACACTGGCATGAACTTTATATTATTTAAAAAGTCACATTATTTTTTTTTCTGGAAATATTCTTAAAAAACAAAGCGAAGCGAATTTGTAGATGTTGGTCTGGCCCTATATCCGAAAACACCTGTAGTAGGAGGATCTTCACTTTCAAGCCGCTGCTGATTTTCTTCTTTTAAAACTCTTGCCGCTTCAGCAATTAAATATACAATTTCAAGGGGTACACTTAAATGTATTCACTCCCTACATATAGCATCGATTTGATGCAATGACGGATGAATCAACCCCTTCAACTTCTAACAAATGAACTACCTCTTTAAGGCGCAAATATATAGCTTTCTGATTCTCCTTGTCCACATTATGATAAGTTTGATCGTTGCGAATTTAAATTTAATTCGAAACGTTCGATTTTCAGCTGTTTTCGCTATTTTTTCACACATTTCTCTTCATAACTTTACTTCTACCTATCCGATTTTCGCCATTGTTCTTTTATCCTATTTCAAATTTAATAACAGTTATAGTAATCGTAATTTTAATTTTTTTGCCAAATCTCGTCGGACTTTTTAATTTTGTAACCGTGGTTTTTTTTAATTTTTCCCTGTAAAACCTACGGTTTTAGCAGAAATGTGGTGAACCGCCCGAAGTTTTTGTAGTTGCTCCGCCGATTTTCGGCATTGTTGTGGCAACATGTAGCTTTATTTATTACCTACAACATATGTGAAAATCAATTTGATTGGTTAATAAATGACGTCGGACTTGTTATTTTTGTAAAAATCAATCAGTAGCAAGTCAGTTTAGAAGCCAATGCTTTAGAATAGCGAACGAGTTTTCGACCGTATTGTCGAGCAGAAGGAGCTTAAATTTGGAGTTAAAATTTAGAATGTTATTTGCATTATCTTTAAATATTATTTTGATTTTTAGTTTGTGCATGTGTAGGTGAACACATAGATATATTTTTTAATGTATTTACATAACAAATATAGTAGTTATGACAGTATATAAATGACGATATTCTCCTCGGCGAAGCTCCGGTTTCAGATCTGATAATCAGACCATACCATTTTCAATGGGTCATGCAAGTGCATGGTAGAAGCATCTGTAATAAGCACATTTGTACAATGTTTAAAAAAAAAGTATACCTACTGAAGTATAATAATAATATTACCTTTTTGTTTATTATAAAGTACTATGAGCTTGCACCTACAACTTTATCTACATTCACACAAACTAAATACCCCTATTTTGCAATTGTACAATTCGCACGCTTCAACGACCAGCCATTGAATTCGCTTCGACGCGATAAGGGGGGATTATCAAACCCTACGCAAAGGCAATTTTGACCAACTGGGTGATCAAACTTATCCTAATGTCCCACCTGCCGCGCACCCTATTTCATTTTGCCTGCATAACAGTAACACAGCCCCAGAATTGTTATCCATTGGTGTTTTAGGACAAAATGGCTTAAAATAACGAGCTTCTCATGTATTGAGAGGCAAGCATTATAGAGAGGGCTATGTTTAAGAAGAAAATTACATTCAGCCTTAAGATGCGATATTTTGCTGACCTATCTTGAAATGGACGATTCCGTTGTCCTTTTCTGAGTGTGCTGTGCGCATCCATTTCTGCGACTACGTTGTTTGTTTCTGTGAGTAGGTTGTTCGTTTCTGTGAGTGCCTTTTGTTGTCTGTTTTTGCTAATACGTTGTACATTTCTGTGCAAGTCTAACGTTGTCCTTTACAGCGTGTGCGTTGTAGGTTTCTGCGAGTAGGTTGTTCATTTCTGCGAGTAGGTTGTTCGCTTCTGCGAGTAGGTAGTTCATTTCTGCGAGTAGGTTGTACGTTTCTACGAGTAGGTTACGTTTTTGCGAGTAGGTTGTTCGTTTGTAACTGTATTTTTGGCGGCGATTGCCTTCCATAGGAGACAAAGACGCGATCTGACAACCCTTAAAAATTCACTTACGACCCAAACTTGGGTTGCGACCCGATGGGTTGCCGACCGTAGTAAATTGGAAAAGAGCATGTAGGCGATCCGGCGGGGAAATAAAATGATATAATAGATATATGTTTTGTTATTATAACATATGTTGAACGTTAATAAAAAGGATATACATTGAACGTTAAAGAGGAATGTGCGAGTATATATGGTTGTGTAAAACGGAATTTGAACCCGAGACCATCCTGTCTATACAGACACTTTTAACAAATGGGCCATTGAGGCTTCTTTGGGAATTCAATTCCTATTAAAGCAACTGAGGCTTCACACTCTAGTGCATGCGTAGTTGGACATCACTAGTTTTTGATGCTTGTAAATAATGTTTTATTGAACTTAGTTCTGCGCTATTGTTTGGATGTGAGATGAAATAAAATAAATTAAAATTTGATAATCTGTGGTGAACGGATTATGAGCTGAAAATTTATTTATAAAATCAGAACTTCCAGGGCAGACTATCAGTCTTTAAGTTTTAATATGTATTTCAATTTACTTTAAACAAATTGTAGTTAACTGGAAATACCGAACATAATATAATTATATTTTAAGCATTTGTAAATTGTACGAAGAATATTATCTTAATGATAGCAAATGAACTATTGTATTATATAGTCGTCAAAAGTTTAACAGTAAGCTTAATACTCTAACTAGATGTTTATACACTTTAATGTAGTTGTTTATGGTGTTTGCTTGACGCTGCGGGTAAACACGTCTTGTCCAACTCTAAAAAGAAAATAAAATAAAATGGCGTGGTTAATCACTATTCATATAACTATATTAGTTTTCAAAAATTCGTACCACGGACAATGTGTTTCATGGACTATCTTAAGCAAGCTACCAAAATATCAATAGATCTATCCATATTACGATTTCGTCCCAAGACTGGAGGATATAAGTATGCGGGGTGGGGATTGGGCGATTCTTTTCTAGTTGGACTTCTCGAGATTCAGCGCACCTGGTTTCTTTTGGACGTTTTGTCTAAAATTCGGAAGTCCCTCATTTTCAAGAATACGTTAAAATAGTCTAGTGCGTTTGAAAGATCACCTGTTTGCCAACCAGTGTTCATTGCAGGTGGCCACTTCACTCGAAAGAATCCAGGTAGTTTTCAATACCTCTTGCCCATCACAGACAAAGCACTGACCAGTCCAGCTAGTAGTCGAAGTCCCTTCATTCCAATTAACCGTAAATCCAAAGGTACGATGTTTTCCCCCTGGAGAAGCATGCCCAAGAATGTGAGCGTACCCTGGCCCTGGTGAAAAAACCGAAACCATTAATAGCCCTGTTTAGACTATCAAATTTTATTTTATAAAAAAAAATGTGACTTGCCTAAATGGGTCATGATGTGATGTCATCATATAAGTACACCGTGACTATAGTATGGACATACACCATATTTTTTTTCAAATAAAATTTGATAGTCTTGGCAGGGCTTTAGAAATAAAACGAAAAAAAAGCTAGTTTACGCAGTTAGTCTTAAAGAGCTATCTTTTTACTCTTTATGTTGATTTCGTAATCATTGCCATCACCAGCGTAACGTCTTTAGCTTTAACAAATTCAGAAGAAAATTTAACAGTAAATCCTCATCATATTCCTCCTCTTAATCTTCTCTATCATAATTATTATTTTGATATTTAAAATACAGCCTGGAATCTATAATAATATTAATTCTACTTTTCATAAGTATTGTGTATTTTGACAAATATAGGATAAGGCGCACATACATCTCTGAAAACCTACCAGCGGCACCTTCCGTTGCTTCAACTGCTGTCATATATTTTCCGATCAAGTGGCCTTCCTTTGTCACATTTAAGGTAAATTCTGATCCGTGGCTGTTTATCCATGTTCCTTGGAGCCCACAAACTGCTTTAAAAATAAGATATTTTATTGAAATTAAATCATCCACCTTCTGCGAAATACAGAACCGTAAAGTATTATATGACTATTAAATCCATGTTAGTAAGTAAGTAAGACATATTTATTGCTTTCCATGAAATCATTACAAAGAAAAGACAAAAAATTGTCATGGTGATAAAAATAAATCAAAAACAAAATCAGAAAAACATCTTAAATGTACCTTCATTATAGGCATTAAACATGGGATGACCCCTTAAGCCCGACGACTTTTTTCAGAAAGGGTCCCTAAATAGTAATAATAATAATGATTATTAATTATAAAAACTGTAATAATAATGTGCGTTAAGTCGGACTTAAGGAGAATATCTGTTGTTATTTTTCCCTTAACGTCGTTTTTTTCATTGTTCTCTAATTTCTCCATTGTCTAAGTTCCCCTTAAGATAGGTTCTAGTAACATAATAATAATAATAATAATAATAATAATAATAATAATAATAATAATAATATTATTATTATTGTTATTATTATAATAAAAACAGAACAGTATTAATATAATTAACATTGACAATAACAATGATAACAATAGTAATAACAATGATGACAAGAGTAATAGTGATAATACCTGAATATAACGACGTACTTTTTGATGTTAAGGGAATAATCGTCAACCAAATAAAACTGATGGTTTGTGTTGCACTTGTTCATGCACATATTGCTTCTCTAATTTCATCATCAGGATTTTGATATACAGTACCGAAACTTGTCTGGACCATATGCTTTGCGTTTAACAACAGTCGTTACTGCACATGTCGATTTAAAACCTACCGTAGGCATACTTCCTGGAAGACCCATGCCTATGACAATGTATGTTTTCTACACTCATTATTATACATTAAAATTGCTTTGATAGTTTCCTTGCCTTTGTTTTTAGTAAGGTTTTCCTGTAGTGTGGATTCAGGAGATTTTGGTACGATGGTGACTTGAGTTATTTCCTAATAAGAAGCAATAAGGATTTGGAAATAAATCTGATAACTACTTTTAATACATTCTGGTTTTGTTTATTGTTGATCTTTTTTTTTATGACATTAAACAAGTGCTGAATCACTTACAAAATTCTCAAGTAAACAAGATTTCTGAATACTTCTGTTAGCAAGATTCATAAGATTTAGTGGAATGGTACATCTAAAAAAGAAATGATTAACTTTTGGGAAGAAATTGTCAAAGGTCAAATCACAAAAATTCGATTTTCTAACAATTTACCCTCGAGCAATAAAATAAATCAATGGAATCGCCTATGTATTGGTCGATCCAGGCACATGGCAGAGGTACGCACTTTATAGAGTTGATGACTGCTATAGTTCTGGATGTTTTTGCAGCAACCTATTCTACACATGTTTACATAATGGAAAGAAAAGAAGGGTGAGTGATGCTATTCCTTGGGAATGATAATCGATGGTTAAGTGGCTTTACTTTAAATTCCATGGTCGGTTAGGCCTATTAGTTTTGCAGTTATGAATACAATCCAGAAAGAAACAGAACTTTGGCATTGTAAACATTATTTATAGTTGCAAATTCTGTCGGTGTATGCAAACAAATAAGTAAATGCAATTTACCTGACTGTCATGAATCGGTTGGAGTGCATTGCGGGACCTTTCTTCTATTTCATATTTAGCTCGTAGACGCCGGTCAGTTAGAATATTCTGAGCTACATCGGCAATTGTTGCTTCAAATATGAGAACTATTGTTATAAAGACCCCTCGGTTCATGATTATTCCATTGGTTTTACCGAAATGATATAAGGGTTTGCCGTATGTTTGAGATAAACATAATGATTTTCATATTTAACACTGGATCTTATTTCAGGGATCAATATATTCCTAGGTCACAAGGGGTTAACACTGATATCATGCTGCAGCCAGGAAATGCGACCATATGGCCACATTGTGATAATATTAAATAGTGGCAACTGTGATAATAATGAAAAGTAGAGTGTGCAGACGAAAATGCAATACTTTAGTAC
>NW_022732216.1:14953-26828 GCF_011630105.1 Anneissia japonica
ACCTCAAACACTCAGATTTTTTTTTAGTGTTGACGTTAATTTCACGGGAATTTACGTATATTGACGCAAATTTACCTACATTGACGCAGATTGTTATGGTTTGACGTAAAATGACGCGATACTACCTTCAAAAACAGTTTCCCTTATGCTAAAAATGGAAGAGCCAAGCTACGTCACTGTTTTGCAAAGCCTGGCTGCTTTGCAAAGCGTGGCTGACTTATGTCTCGCTGCCGGTCTGCAGCAGGATCTCTATCCGAAGTATAGGAAACGTGCATGGTTAAAAAAAGGGCGCCGCCTACGTTGGGCACGACTTCCGCCTCATTTTTACAATGCGAGTGCTCTATCTTGGGTATATCAAAAATTGTGAGTGGTCACGCTGGTCTCAGTTAAAATCAAAACAGCGAATATATGTGGACGTGAATGCTTTTCAAAAAGTGATGGTTGTTTTCTAATAATGATACTAATGTTGGTAAGCGAGGTAGGCATAGACTCCTTGTTTATTTTGATTTATTTCGTTATATTATGTGTTTCAGAGATATAGTTTGAAACGAATTGTTTCCGTTCGTATGGATATGCCAGGTGGCTGGGCCTCAAGAAAGTCCAGCCACCCGGCAAAACATTAGTAAAGTATAGGCCTAGGCATACATCATCATAGGGCCTATAGGCCTATGCACTGAAGTACTTTTTAGGCCTAGGCTAAGTCAAGAATATTCATGGGAAATGCTATCGCAGCATGAAAAAAAGAAATAACGAATCTCCCCATTCGTTACAAGAGTATTATTTTACAGTTATTTTAAATCCAAAATTAAATCATAGGATGTTAATAATTACTGCTGAGAGGACGATGATCATCATATGACATGTCATAGGCCTAGGCCTAAACAAATATATTATTACGTACTGGCTGGCATTAGGGTATCGACGGCAATAAGTCAAAACGGCAATGACCAAAAAAACGGCAAAAAACTAAAACAGCAACACTTTTAGACCAGAACGGCAATGGACCAAAACGGCAAAAAGTCAAAACGGCAAGACTAAAACGGCAATAAGTCAAAACGGCAATAAACAAAAACGGCAACACTTCCAAAATGACATACTGAATGAAAATGGCTAAATAAAATCAACAATAGTTTGCTTAAAACGCCTTTTTTTAAAAATTAAAATGTTTATTGAAAGTAACATTCCATGGGCGTTACCTTTAGTACAACTCAAATAAAATTAACAGACCATTCTGATTCAATATTTATTTTGGTATATCATCAGTTCAGTTTATTTCTCATCATCAAAACATTGTACAAAACAAAAAAATTCGCACAAGGCAGGACAGAAAGTATATACAATAAAAGATGATGCAAGGATGGTCTATGAAAGTTTTCTTTAAAAAGTAAAACTTCCAATTGCAATGGGGCACTACATAAAACCAATTATAAACATGAAAGTGTACAACGATAAATACGGTGAAAATGAAGCTAAATTGTCATACAGTAGAAGTAAAAATTGCAAAAGAAGAACAACATTAATAATAATAATAATAATAATTATAATAATAATAATAATAATAATAGTAAAACATACAAATTCAATAGTAAAATGATTGGCAATCACAATATGAAAGCAGTAAACATTTAAGTAAAAACGCGCAAAAGAAAAAAAAACACTTTAAAGAATGACAACATTAATAATAATAATAAGAAGAAATAAAAATAATAATAATAATAACACTTTAAAATAACGAAATAATTCGTCGTGGATGTTATAAACTGCTGCCCGAGCCAGGTGGCGCTGCAGTCTTGGCATTGATTTTTGTTCCTTTGCCGTTTTGGTCTATGCCTATTGCCGTTTTGGTAGTTGACATTGCTGTTTTGGTTTGTTGCCGTTTTGGTACTTATCATTGCCGTTTTGGTATTTATTATTGCCGTTTTGGTCATTGCCGTTTTGGTCTAAAGTGTTGCTGTTTTGGTTTTTTGCCGTTTTTTTGGTCATTGCCGTTTTGACTTATTGCCGTTTTTGTTTTTTGCCGTTTTGACCTGTTCCCGGTACCCTAATGCCAGCCAGTACGTAATAATATATTACTATTTTGTCCGTGTATGCATTTGGATCATTACTAATCTTTTTAAAGTAATAATATTGTACATGGATTGTGAATTTCATGTCACATGAATACACATCATAATCAAACACCATAAATATAACGCATACCTGAAATGACATACGAACGCAAATAAATAAGTTTTCATAAATGTTTAATTACATAAAACTGGCAATTTCATACTGATTGCAAAATGGCAGTAGGCTCGTCATGCTAGTGAGCACAGATTTGCTGTACTTATTTGTTAAAAAGGAACTTTGTGAGTGGTTGAATCATGTGAACATGTTATAATTATATGTTCTGACTGTAAGAAGAATATTGAAGTAAAAAAATTAAGAATTAAAAGTTAGGTGCGAAAGTGCATTAGCGCTTGTTATTTTCTACTTTATTACCTAATCGACTACAGTCGAGGCATAACAACTTCCTCCCTGGTCCGGACCCTGGTCAAGGCTAACACTAGAGTGCAGCTTAGGCCTATACCTGTATTATGTAGCCTACACTAGCAGCATTCCAGAGCCTAAATAAATTGCACAGAGATTGCCAAAGTAATTATAAATCACTATTAAAAAAAAAGACATACTGTAGGCCTACTGCCTTTACTTTACTTTGGGTCGCTGTCTAAAAAACATCATAACTTTCAAGATACTTTGTTCAAACTGAGCGCAATGTGGTTTACGATGTGGCTGTTTACATTTAGTACCCACTATATGTCACGTGTCCAGTAATAGCTGATGGCGCCGATTCGGTCTATTAGGAGTTGAAATTTTCTTTCCATTGTTCACTTTATGTGTCAAATCATTCATCAAAAACATCAAACGCAGAAAACAGACAGAAAAAAAAAAGATTTTAAAGCTAATACTGTAAATCATTAAATTTTCAATAGGTGAAAGGAAATGAGAATGCGAGAAATCACAATACAGTACGATGCCGTACCCCTCCTTCCTGATCAGGATACAAGTGATGAGGATGAAACAAACTTCACCAGTGATCCTAGGTACAAAACCGTAGTTACAAATGATGGCCCTGTGGTACTAAAACGTCAACTTGGACTAGCCTCCTGTATTTCTGTAATTGTTGGTTCTGCCATTGGCTCAGGTATCTTTGTCTCACCAAAGGGAATTCTTCAGGAGGTTCCTAATGTGAATATATCGCTGGTCTTGTGGGTTGTCTGCGGCATCGTCAACACCCTTGGCGCTCTCAGTTATGGAGAGCTGGGCACCACATATTCTAAATCAGGAGGAGACTATATTTATTTACTAGAAAGTTTTGGACCTATGATAGGCTTTCTTAGAATATGGACATCATTGGTAGCAGTTCGCACTGGCAGCATAATGGTTGTTCTTTTGACTGCTTCTGTGTACATCCTGAAACCATTAATAGGTTCCACTTGTGAAGACCTCCCGGAAGTTGCAATCCGTCTTATCACTGCAGTACTAACTTGTAAGTAAAATTTATCAAAATATATTATTATCAACTTTGGTTATGTTTATTTTAGTTTTGACTAAAAGTATTTAAAAACATCAAAATACTGTACACTGACAATGTACTGTAGGCTCTATTTACTACTAACTTTACTCTACTACTATTACCACTACCTGTTGTACAGTATTACAGTGCTAATAATACTTGATACTACTGTATTTCCACATTACTACACTGCTGCAGTTAATGCTACTGGTACTGTTGCTGCTACTTCTACTAACTACTACTACTACTACCACTACTACTACTACTGTACTACTATTACTACTACTACTACTGTACTACTATTACTACTACTACTACTGTACTACTATTACTACTACTACTACTGTACTACTATTACTACTACTACTACTGTACTACTATTACTACTACTACTACTGTACTACTATTACTACTACTACTACTGTACTACTATTACTACTACTACTACTGTACTACTATTACTACTACTACTACTGTACTACTATTACTACTACTACTACTGTACTACTATTACTACTACTACTACTGTACTACTATTACTACTACACTACTACTACTACTACTACTACTACTACTACTACTACTGTACTACTATTACTACTACTACTACTGTACTACTATTACTACTACTACTACTACTGCTACACTACTGCTACTGCTGCTACTACAGTACTGCTGCTACTACAGTACTGCTGCTTACTACATTAGTTTAATATTAATGCACAATTTCTACCTCTGATAGTGTCAACTTTAAACGTCAGATTTTAGCTTAGTTTGCTATTCACTTTGTTTTAAAATTACAGTATCTGTTGTTTGTGCAGGTTGCCTTTTCTATATTAATTGCGTGAGTGTAAAGTGGACATCCAGGATACAGCAATTCCTAACTGTTGCTAAAGTTCTTGGGCTCATCACCATCATAGTACCTGGAATTTATCTTTTTTTCAAAGGTAATGACAAACATATAATCGTACTGTAATAATTTTCTTACAATACCTACAAAAACTTTCAATCTCAACACTAGAAGAGAATAGTGTGAAATTTTATCTTTTGAGATTTATGTGGGTTATTTTGATTAATATGCATACTAAGCACACCTCAATGTTTCATAATCTGTGTTCCACAAACTGTGGTACACATCCCAAAAATGGGATGCCCAGAAATCACAAATGGATGCTGAAATTTTATGGAGGGGCTACCTTACAGTGACAGCAGTAAGTAGGTTCAATTCCCATCGCTGATCGGGACTTGTGTTTAAGCTTGAGGGCTGAAATGCAAGTTTCACAAACTTTTAAGCAGTTGGTCTTGTGTGCAATAATGGGCCCATGTCCACGTTAAAGAATGCAGTACACTCTTCGGAAAACAGAAGGCTGTTCTGCCCAATTCAGCACCAGAAGGACAATTTGAATAAATACCTCCAATCCAATACAGTCAAATTGTCAAAAAGAGTACAACATGAACAAATTAAGAGAAAAATAATAAAAAGAAACTGGACACCATATTTCATTTTCAGTAAAAAAAAAAAAAAAAGGAATATAATTCAAAATATATAAACAAAATGATTTTTCGTATTGACATGAGTCTGAAGGTTGAAATATTGTTACGTTCACTTTGTAGAGTTTGATGATAGGTTTGATATCTCAAGTCAACAGCGTTGACTTAAGAATGATTCTGACATTATGAAAGACCATCCCTTTTTTTGTATGGGAGGCCATGATTCAGCATTTCGGCCTTTATTGGGTCATCTGAAGATGACCCGAAGGGTCGAAGCGTTGAATCATGGCTTCACTCTCATTATTCAGAGTAACGTTCGTTCCATGACATGTTGTTTTTTAATCTGTACTTTTCATTACAAAGCCCAATAATCATTATAATTGTAGCCAACAATTTAAATCCTCTTTTCTGTTTAAAAAATATATTTGTTTTTTTTTAGTCATGAATGTCATTGAAATACACTGTTTACTTTGGATTTTCTATTTCAGGTCATAGGGATCATTTTAACGAGGGCTTTCAATCAGACATCCAGTATGCAAATCTTCCTCTAGCACTTTATTCAGGAATGTATGCATATTCAGGATGGTAGGAGCATTTTTTTGTTGTTGAAATTTCAGCATGCAATATTTAGTGTACTGTATAAAGGCAAGACTTTTTTTATACCTTGTTTCGCGAACACTCCGCCTGCCAATAGTGATGATTTTGAATAAAAGTAAAATCCTATTTTTGGCCAATTAGCACACCACAAAAATTTTGAAATTTTAGGAAAAGAAATGAAAGTTTTTTCTTTATCTTTATTTCACCCACCACTGCCTTGAAATCTCAAAAAAGATGATTCTTCCAAATTATATAAATTTAAAGCATCTAACCATCCCATTACTACACTGTTTACATTGACCATTAAACTTTTATTTTTATTTTCTCTTCCCATTTTAGATGTTTTTGGCAAAACAATTTGCTAATTAAGAAAGCAACATTTTACTTTTATTTTTTTCTACCTTCCCTCTGACGATCTTTATAAAAATAAGTTTGCGGAACAAAGTATAAAAATAGTTTGACTTTCAGTTGTACATATTAATGATATTTGTAATACACCAATTTTTTAGCTGTATTTTTTGGTAGTTGGTCTGTTTTGGAATACCATCCCAAACTCTATCCTTGGTGCTATGCACCTTGATTGACTCTGTATCTTAAAAAAATTACTGGAATATAATTTCTCATTTTGACAATACTGAACTTGGTCCAACATACTGTAACACAGGCTATTGCAGGGGCAGGGGAAGATCCAGTAGAGGAAATTGGGGGTTGGCATGTTTTGGTTTATAAATTTTAAAATTTAAATGCATATCAATGATATATGTGTTGAAATAATCGCTACTTACTGTACTTTTCTGTTTGAAAAATTTTGGATCCGCCCCGGGGCTATTGGACCACAACCAATTCGGAATGAATTCCAAGTTAGCCCAACCCAACTCGCACAAAAACCAAGTAAAAATAAGATAATAATTAGTAGCACTGCATTAAATATACCAGTATATATGCACTAGAAATTAGAATGGAACAGGTGTCAAACCAATTATGGTCTACAGTACTACACTATTATTTTAAGCAAAAGATGAGAAGCAATATATTCAGAATGTCAACTTCATTTATAAATGCTTGCAACAGCTTAATTGCAGTATTGTCAATAAAGTAGTACTCCATTGTTCTTTTCATCATCTGAAGTCTTTCTCACGGATGAAGCTTGATAATTCTGTAATTTGTATTCCAGCATAAATGCATATGTCACCATAATTGTTTTTGATTTTTGAATATTCTAAAAATTGTAAAAAATTATAGTTATACCGCTAATATGGGAATTTATTAAGGCCCCATTCCCTGCAAATTTTCACTATAAAATATATTTTTTTAAAAATAATGCATGCATAATACTCTAGTTATTATAAACCATGGAAAAATATTGGCATAAATTTTAGTTTTACACAAAAAAAAAAGAGAAATAGTGACTAATTTAAATATAAGATTATCATTTTCTCAACAACTTCTTTACGAGGCAAATCCAGAGGTTGTAGAATGCATCCGCTGGAATGAACTCTGATAAAATATTTTAATTCATCCCACAATTAATTAAAAAAAAAAATCATTAATTAATCTGTTTTACTGAACTGTTTACATCGCCGATACAATCGTGAGCGATAAATAAAGTGTGCCCTCTCTAATGAGATTAGGTTTTGTACTTTGCATCTCGCACACTGCGGTCGATCGAGTAGTCCTGCGATGTTTGTTTAATTGTCAAAATCCAGTTCAGAATCATTTTTTAACAAATTTGAAATAATTTCAATGAAATATTATATATTTAACAAGTGTACAGTAAATATCATGTAGGTCGTTTTAATGACTGATAACAGAACCTACAGTAAGTCAAGGTAAAGCTTGGCCTAGCCTACAGTGTTACAGTACTAGGATAATGTTTCCCTCGCCCAATACATTTCTTCGCAGATCTATCACAAAATTTTGTGGAACACAAAAAAATCAAATTGCAGTATTACTTTACTTTTTTTTTTTCATGTTTTAACGAATGTCTAAATTTAGTTAAACTAGCAATTTTGTATTATATTTATAAATATTTATAATATACTGTATAAAAGTCAGAGATTTCTTAACTGAAATTTTGCCAGGAATGGAGCTTATAACAGTAAATTGTAGCTGTCAACAGTACTAAAGTACTGAATTATGTTGGCACGCAGGAAAAAATGAAATATATTAAAATTATTGTCCAAAAAGTGAGTTATTCTACTTTCCATTTTTATTTTATACTAGGCAAAGTCTACCACAGCTTACTGAAGAAATTCAAAAGCCTCAAAGGTGAGAAATGTTTACCTCTACCTGATTTAATTCCTAACAATTTTTACCTGTTCCTGATTAAATTCCTCACAATTTGTACCTGTCTGTCCATGATTAAATTCTTTATAATTTTTACCTGTTCCTGATTAAATTCTTCAAAATTTTTATTTGTTCCTGTTAAAATTCCTCACAATTTTTACCTGTCCCTGATTAAATTCTTCACAATTTTTACCTGTCCTTGATTAAATCTTTGCAATGTTTACTTTTTCCTGATTAAATTCCTCACTATTTTTACCTGTCCCTGATTAAATTCCTCACAATTTGTACCTTTTCCTGATTTAATTGCTCAGAGTTTGTACCTGTTCCTGATTTAATTCCTCCAAATTTTACTTGTCCCTGATTAAATTCTTGACAATTACCTGTTTCTGATTAAATTCCTCACAAATACATGTTTCTGATTAATACCGTAATTCCTCACAATTTTTACATGTTCCTGTTTAAATTCCTCACAATTTTTACCTGTTCATGATTAAATTGTGCAACTTACTCCTGTTTAAATTTCTATAGTGACTATACTGTGTTATTTTCTTTGATGTTTTCTGCTCATGAGATTTCTGATGTATTTGATTTAGTGTGACACTTTAATAGGGATATTATTTTGGTCCGGAAGGTGTCCCTAATAAGGGTTCTAACTGTATGTGCACAACCACGATAATCCAACCAAAACATTTTGGTAATCCTGCGTTCATCATTCATCCATAGAACTATTCCACTTTCAATTATCATCTCGATGGTTTTGATAACATCATTGTACCTTCTTGTCAACATATCATACTTCACTGTTCTGTCAGCTCAAGATGTTTTAAATTCTGAGGCAGTTGCCTTGGTAAGTTAACGTTAACAATAAATAAGATGTTTACACAGCGCTCGTATCAAATTAAAAAAATGCACAAAATGCTTGAATTTTTTTTAAAAGTCTACAGCATTCGTTAGCATGCATGTATGGCACATTATCATTAGTAAAAATGTCAGCATAAAAAAAATTGTTTTATATATTATAGACCCCACTATTACTATTGAATGCACTACAAATAGCAGTTTGAATAGAACCATAATATAAAAAACCAATATTTCACAGATGTATACTATTTGTATAACAGTTCACAGCCCTGTACATAAAATAATAATAATGTCATTTTTATGTAGTGCATATTGCATACCTTAAGCAAAGCATATACAATTTCATTTGTTTTGACAATACAAGCGCAGCCCTTAAAAATGCAGCTGTCTCAATTAAGCTGCACACTTCAAAAAATTCTATATTGTACCAATATTGCTATTAATAATTATTCAGGTATATTGTATTCAAAAAATAGATTCAAAAATTCATACAAAACATTAAAATACATAAAAATTCATATACAGCTAAGCCTTTGGTAATAAAAATTGAATCGTTGGCAACTGGAGGACAATTACATTAAAATAAAAAGATAAAAGTATTAAAAATATTAAGATAAAAAACAAAAATTTATAGTATACACTTTTTATCATGAAATTTTGAGGGTTTGCATACTCTATGATATACCGTAGTAGTACCCTATTTATTAGAATAATCGCCTCGGGGCATTTATTGTTAAGAAGAATTTTTGAGGGGGTGTTTATTTGCCCGTGGCGTTTATTCGAATAAATATGGTATGTACAATATATCATGTATTTTTTTAAAAGAAAATATATGTTTGTTTTAATTTCCAAATGAAAGCCAATAAATATGTAAATATCAATTTAAATTTAGAAAATTTTCCATCCATTTTATCCTTTAAATTCAGTTCTTTTTTTTTTTATTGTGTTGATTATTTTAATTTTTTTAGTGCTCTTGGAAATTTTCTTGTGCATTTGGTTTTGGGCTGTGGCTTTTATTACTGTGGGTTTTGATGTGTAATGTGGTGTGCTTTTGTTTGTATCTGGGGAAAAATATGCTACTGTTACATATAAATAATAGAATAATAGTTAAGTAAAATATTAATGTGCCCAGTTTGACTAACAATATATTATTTGAATCTGTCAACAGGCATATTGGCAGGCTGCATTTAGTCAAATGTTGTGGGTTGTGGCAATGATTGTTACTGCTTCATGCATTGGATCTGCTAATGGTTCAATTTTCTCAACTTCCAGGTGAGTTTTTAATGGCCTAGCCTGGGATTTATCAATCTCAGCTTAGCAAATGTCTTAAGTCAAAAAAGTTAAGATGTCCCTAATAAATATCTTAAACTGATTTATTACCCAATCTTAGCAAAATCTTGACTTAAAACTCGTTCTTAGATGGCGCCAATGTACAATCGATTTTCTAATTTTAAGCAATTTTTAAGCTAAGCAATATGGATAAATTTGACTTGAGCAAAAAAAATGGACTTAAGACCAATTTAGGCTGATTTCTAGTTTGATAAATCTGACCCCTGTCCTTATAACCACGGTTCATAACCATACAGGCCATTGTCTTTGCAAGTTACCCAGTCACCTAGAAAACAACTTATAATCTTCTTTTTTGAATTTTGAGTTCCTTGGATCCTTTAAATATAATATATATTAAATAATGGATAAAATCCAGGCAATATCAGCAGTAGAGAAAAACTACAGTAGTGGAAGGCAATTAACATCAAGGAAAATAAACTAGTGTTAACAGGGAACATTTAAATTATTATTACAGTTTTTTTTTTATTATACAGTTTAGTATTGTTATGAATTTAACTGTTCCCTGGTGTTAATCAGTAAGAGACAGAGAACAAAGCCTTTCACAGTGACATAATACTGCACATAGATCTAACTGTGCACACTAATGAGAAAAATACAATAGGAACTTATGAGATGATAGCTGATAACAACATAAAAATACTCTTTCTAATCAGTTGCAGTGCTTAGCCCTTCATCAGTTAAAACAAGCCCCCTATCCTCCAGTCTCTTTAGTATTTTTTTTTTTTTTGGCTAAATAAAAGCTGAAACATCTCAGAACTGCTTAAAGTTTTCCCAGAACCCCCACCTCAAGACTCTTGTAATTTTTGCATGAAATTGTCAGAACCCCACTGGAAAGCTTAGCCCTCCCCCTGCTAATAATATATGCTTATTCAAGTGTATCATTTTATTTCTTACCTTGTAATGTATGTATCAAAGCTTTTTTAGAAAAAGAAATGGAAAACAAAAATGCATTTTAATTGTCTATTTTATATCTCAGAATGTATTTTGCTTCTTCTCGTGAGGGACAGCTACCAACATTATTTTCTATGATTCATATCAACTACAAGACTCCAGTACCTGCTATTCTAATTATGGTAAGCCAGTACCCCACTACTCTTCCCACTATATACCCTTCATGTCTCCATCATTTCCCCAACTCTTAGATATGACACTGAAGCAAATACATTACCTAATCAGGGAGAGTGGCCTTTTGCCCTGAGCTAATATAGCTGCCAGAGGTATGGTGACAATGGTCAGAGGGCCCTGAGGGATTTAGGGAAAATCCCACCCACCTACTACGCCTATGATTTTTGTACTTAGATGCCTTAGATTTAAACTATTACAGACATATTTATAGAGAATAGGTAATGTTACCATCTTGAGTATTAAAAATGCATTATTTTTCCTGTGCACCTATCATTCCTTGGGCACGGGGCACTGGCCCCAGTCTTCCCCACCCTCTTGATCTCAGTGTACGTAAAGATCCTGGTACCCATTTACACTTGAATGTCTAATGGACACTTATTTTGCATGAACTCAGTAACAAACCAATAATGATAATAATATGTAAATGTTTTATATTCTTATCTCATTTTAGGTTCCCTTTTGCTTGCTTTGTCTGACAAGTAATAGTATCTACAGCCTCATAAATTATCTAAGTTTTACCAAATGGCTTTTCCTTGGACTGTCTGCTGCAACAATACCATACAATAGATGGAAACACCCAGAATGGAAAAGACCGTTTAAGGTAAGGTT
>NW_022732216.1:27216-29718 GCF_011630105.1 Anneissia japonica
TATAATACAAGATAATTTTTTATTTTTTCAATGTGCAGGTCTTCCTCCAAATAAAGGCCACTACTTGGACCAGGGTTTCCATGGTCTTTTGCAGCTTTGGTCTCTAATTAGAATTAGAAATGAACGACATTTTGTTACTATGAAACCACAGAAAATTGATCTTAAAGGTGGTCTTTAGTTTTAAGGGTCTTCAATTAGAGGGAGGCCTGTATTTTGCATTGTAATTTTCTTGGTTATGAATATCATCTTTTGTACAGGTTCCCTTGTTTGTTCCAGTCACGTTTGTCGTGTTTTGTTTCTTTCTTGTCTCGATGAGCCTGTACTCGGCTCCAGTAGAATGTGGCGTTGGCTTACTTCTCATGTTGTCTGGCATACCAGTGTACTTAATTGGTGTAGGTAACGGGAAAGGACCAGTCAACCACAGGCAAAGTGAGTATATGATACCTATGTGATATATATTGTAGTACTGAATAATAACCTTATGCACATTTTCTCTTTCTACTAGAGTTATGAGCTCCATATCATTATTATAATTGTCTTCGAGCTTAAAGGCCTGTTTATACTTGCAATGATAACGGTAAAAAGCTAAAAAGAAATTTTTCATATAGAAAATAAAAGAAATAAGAGAAGTTATTACAATAGGATAATTCAATAACAGCTTATCGTATATACAATAAAAAATATTTTCGTGAATCATTTCAAATGAAGTCATAATCATTGAAAAACGATAAAATCATAGTAGTAACAACAATTTTATCGTTTCTCCATGATTATGACGTCCTTTTGATTGATTTCTCCAAATATTTTGTCATCGTATACACGATAAATCATTATTGAATCATCCTAGTGTAACAACTTCTCTTACTTCTTTTATTTTCAATATGAACAATTGCTTTGTACCTTTTTATCGTTATTGTTATCGATGCAAGTATAAACAGGCCTTTACAGTAGAAACAAAGTCAACAGAACATAAAGCCGATAAATTTCTTCTTTTTTATTTTTAGGTTCTCTATCACTATGGTTACAGAAGCTTCTGCTAATTGTTCAGGAAGAGAAAAGTACTTATAAATCTTATCATAAAACAAAATAAATCGTAAGACAATTGAAAAAGATTTATTGAAAGAAATTTAAATGCACAGTACACTTTAATAAGGAAGTCTTGAATAAACAAATAGGCACTCACAGTTTTTTAAGAGCATTGTACATTATGTACTTAACTTATTCAGTAGAGTACAGTGTATTGTTGCTCTAAAAACATGTGGTTAAACATTTTGAACTGTTCTTTTGTGATTTATCATTGGGCATGAACACATACATACAATGTGTATGTATGTACAGTATGTATGAACACATACATACACATTGGCATATTTGGTTTTTGGCTAACACTGACAGGCCTGTAGGGAGAAATGCAGAGAGTGCAGATGCTCCCCCAAATTTCAAAAGGTCCACTTTTTAAAAGAAAACTGAAGTGGTACGGACACATAACCAGATCACACAGCCTTTAACCAGATCACACAGCCTTTCAAAAAAACCATCCAGTCCAAGGAAGATATAGAAGAGGAAGCAGAAGAAAAGATATGAGGACAACATCCCAGAGTGGACAGGGGTGTCATTTGCCAGATCCCAGAGAGTAGCCTGTGACCAGTGGCAGAAGATTATCAAGACATCATCATTAGTTCCTCAACAACCCCATCAGGGGTTATGGAATTGAATGAAGTGGATTGAATACCTTAGTAGTTAGGATGCTCGCCTTCTAATCGCATATATATGGTTTAATTCCTGTGACAGCAGGACTTTTTCTCACAAAAAAACAACTCCACTCCCTAAGCCTCATAAAGAAATAAAGCTAATAAAAGCATCACGCTATTTTATTTAAGAGGGCCCCTTAATACCAGACGACCTTCTAGAACACGCTGGAAGGGTCACCCTCTATATGGTTTAAAAAAAATGAATGATGTTTCCACTGAACAGGATTAATACCCAACTGATGTTCCCGACAGAAGGCTTACTCCTCGAGAGCATAAGTCAGCGTGGTCGGACGTCACTCAAAATCTCTTGGAAGTGAGCCTGGGGGAAAATCGGAAACTGTAACAATTTAGGGTTTTCTTAGGTTTATTTAATCAATTCATATAGATTCGTTTTCCCTAACAAATTGTGTTTTCCCCCAAAGTGAGCAGAGGGCGGGTTCTGTCTCTTATACACATCTAGATGTGTATAAGAGACAGGAGTAGCCTGTGACCAGTGGCAGAAGATTATCAAGACATCATCATTAGTTCCTCAACAACCCCATCAGGGGTTATGGAATTGAATGAAGTGGATTGAATACCTTAGTAGTTAGGATGCTCGCCTTCTAATCGCATATATATGGTTTAATTCCTGTGACAGCAGGACTTTTTCTCACAAAAAAACAACTCCACTCCCTAAGCCTCATAAAGAAATAAAGCTAATAAAAGCATCACGCTATTTTATTTAAGAGGGCCCCTTAATACCAGACGACCT
>NW_022732216.1:30198-59793 GCF_011630105.1 Anneissia japonica
TATGTGGTATTGTTAATAATATTTTATACATTCCATTAATGTTCTTGTATTCACCAACTTCATTGTACATTACTTTCATCATTGTGATATTATTTTCCCTCTTTATCTTTGTCAAAATAAATATAATATTATAGGTATTATCATAATTGTCTTATTTGTTTGTTTATCTGTTGTAATATGAGAATTGAAATAACAATAAATTTACATTCTGAGAAGGAGTGGATAAATTGGCCATGCTACCCCTCCAAAATAGCTATTTATACAGAATAGAATGTAGAAAAAAAAATCATGTAATGAAAATATATAGAGCGTAATGAAATATACGTATACACAGTTGGATGTAAAAGTGTCTTTATTTTTTTCATTTTTAAAATATATTGTCATTAGAATAAGTATATATGTAGGTTTCACATATGAAAGTCTCGCATGCAATTTAAAGTGTGTTGCTAACTTGTGGAAACTGGTATTTACATTAAAGATAAGTGCTGAGTTGATATTTTCAATATGGACGTTTCCTTTATACTCCACCCCTTGGATATTGTTGCCAAGGTCCCACAAAACACCAGCGTAAACAGTGTGTTTACAAAACGTTTGAGGATGAAGTCCGAAATCTTAGCCCTGTAACTGGTTGGTTGTAAAGTTTGATTGCACGCCAGAAAGGTTTTGTTTATGTATAAGCAGGAAGTTCCTGATATACAGTAAGCAAGTTGTTACTCTATATATTGAAAAAATAGAATGAAAAAATAAATAGTAACTATTTTTCCAAATAACAGGTGCAAGATGATAATTATGTTAGTTAATAACTGATATGAAAATTTCAAAGGAGCAATGCAATTCAATGTTTAAGGTATTAAACTGAATGTTTAATTATGTGTTACTTTATTGTGTACAATGTATTGAGGGTGGTGGTCAAGAGTGGGCGGGTCCACATATATAATTCTTAGACCAGTAGACACAAATAAATTTTCCGAGATCAGCGTAAAAACTCCTTGTGTCAATGGGCGTAGGTACACCCCAATGGGTGCCGCTAGGTCCGCGTAGTAATTTCAATCTATTGCATTTCCTTGTGTGGATATACAACATTGCCCCTTTTCTTGTTGCGGATTGAAATTACCTTGCTCTGTGCACCGATAACTCCTTGGGAATTCTTTTTCCCGCCTGTCATCCCTTCCTCCTCCAATAGACTAGGGCGCTACGGCACCCTGCTGCTTGGTTTGTTGGCCACTTTTTAAAGAATTTTTACTATGGAAATTAATTTAAAGCCCCATTCCCAGCAAAAATTTCACTAAAAACTGATTTTTTTTTTTTTAATAATAGAAAATATGCATTTGCATTACTCCAATTATTATAAATATTAGTTTTATGCAAAAGAATAAAAAAAATGAGAAATACAGACTATTTCTCATAGAATATTACCATTTTCTCGACGAAGTCATCGTTACCAGGCAAAGGTTGTAGATCGCATCCACTGGAATACTCTCGCTTTTATGTATACTTAATACAGTCAATAAAGTGCGCCCTCTCTAATGAGATTAGTTTTTGTACTTCGAATCTCGCACAATGCAGTCGTTCGATTAAGGCTGAGATATGTTTAAGTGTCAAAATCTCAGTCAGAATCAGTTTTTTAACAAATTTGAAATAATTCATTTGAAATATTATATTTCACAAGTGTCATTACTAGCAATGGAAAATATCATGTCGGCCGTTTTTATGTGTGATAACAGAACCTAAATCGAGGTAACCAGCGTTGGATAGGCGAATGTTTTTCGGCGCCTACGATATTTCTTCTCACGACCTATCGCAAAATCAAAAAATTCATCCGCATTTATTTTTTGTGTGGAACACAAAAATATCAAATTTCAGTCTTATTTCACATTTTTTTCATTCTTAGGAATGTCTATGTCAATTCCGTATTATATTTATAAATCTTTATAACATTATACAAAAATTAGATTTTTTCTTAACAACTGAAATTTTGTCGGGAATGGGGCTTTAAGGGACCGATCGTGTGCGACGCTCCCTTTGCCTTGTGTCGTAATAAATCACAACAGAATCACACTATATCAGGTTTTGTGTTATTTTATTGTGTACAATGTATTGAGGGTAGAGGTCAAGAGTGGGCGGGTCCACATATTTAATTCTTAGACCAGTAGACACAAATGTATAATTTATTAACCAGTTTCCAGCTTCAAATAATGAAAATTGCGTATTTTAGTCATCTTTTTCTTCTCCTGGAACAACTAGTAGATACTTTTGCCAGAAGAAATTGAAGTTATCTGGAAAAAATAAATTCCAATTTTATTACACATTACTTTATATCATTCTAATGAAAATATGTATAATGCAGTCAAGAAGCAAACCTCATTATGAAATCGAATATATACACACTTAATTAAAAGTTAATTCCGCGTTATTCTGCTATAGAACAAGAAATTACAAATCTCAGAACTTGAAGACAAACAATTCTAGCTTTCGTCCACATATTGCTGCGTACTCAAATGCCAAATTACCGTTGTGCAGCGAAAACTACACGGTAACAGACGTGGAAATTTGGTGTGTTGGGAAAAGTATGGCTACCTGTACAGTATAAAGTATTATGTCCAATTAATGCCCCAGATAAAAGAAAGTAAGCAGCCTTTAATAAGTGTATGTAAAATTCAAATTCAATTCAAATTTAATTTCAGGAAAAATATAACAAAAACGTGAATATGCTGCCTTCCAAGGATTGCCAAAAAAGTTCAAAAACTATCAAGTGGCTCTCCTAACAGCGTCATTAAAAATTAAATAACATGCAATTATTTGTGAAACATTTTTTAAATAAGAAAAAAAAAATAAACAAATAAAAATACATGTAATAATAAAAAAAAAAATAAATAAAAAAAATTAAAAAAAATATAGTGTCGCTACTGTCTACTCGAGGTGGGAAAGTTGTAGACTTAATGAAAATCATCTCTGTCCTCTTGGTGTGAGTTTCCCAGTCTCCAATCTTTATAGAATTCATAGAGAAATTTATGTATTAGAGTGTTATAGAATTGTACTTGCCCATAGCGTCCTCGAACCACAATGGTTTGTTAGTCCATCGCACACCAAAATAATAGAGAGGAATTCCAGAAAGAGTTATTAATAGTCCGATACCGCAGTCTTTAGGTGATGAGTACAAAGAAACTGATACCATTACTAATGTACAGGCAACAAATATTATTGGAATGAGAAGATTCACCTGAAAGCAAACACATTTACTCCATAAGAACATTTGGCGTGTGGAAATCGGTGTGTAATATTTGACTACTCAATTTGAAAGAATAACCGTAGTAATGTTATAACATAATACTGTACATTCATTGGAAACTAAGAAGAAAACCAGACATTTACTGTACTGCCTTTAGTAGCTTTCAGTTACATTGTGGGTCCATTTAGATTAGTTCAGACCTTTATTCAAATGCATTGTACCGGAACATTTTAACTGTTGAGTGGACATTTGGTTTTGATGGAAATAAATAACCGTGTTGTTTAGTTGAAGCATGGACTTATTAATAAGATTTCACTCTCATATTGAACATGTGGCAGGCTGCTGATTTTAAATAACTTAGCTAGGTGTGTTTTAAAACATGTTATTATTGTATCCGATGGTAGCATACAATAAAATTGTTTTAACCTTAAATCAGTTTTATTGTATGTATTTCATTTTTCCTGGATTTTAAAATTCAGATAATGTTTGCTTATGTACTATTTTATCAGATTTACTAACTTTGAAAGGTCGTTCCCATTCGGGATGCTTCCATCTAAAGTAAGGAATTGTGGTGACTGTTAGTGATATGAACAACCATCGGGTAAAAAAAGTAGTTTATTAGGCTGTAGACACTATCACCGACCAGCAAGATAACAGTTATTGGTAGCTGAGGAAAATAAAATAGTTAAAAATCAGTTTTAAATCCAATAGCGGTTTTAATGGTTCAATATATCCAACTGATTTTTTTTTTAAATTTTTATTAAGACTACGGGTATTAGCGTACTGCATATAGGGCCTACATACACGTTTTGGTTGGATTTCTATTTTATAGCCGTCGATGCTAGTCAACGAGGCGGGTAGGTTTTTACTATATTTTTATTAGTGATTTGCGGTGTAGCATGTTTCTACGAATGAGTGAAAATATGGGGGAATAAATCATATGAGTCAGAAATGTCTCTTATTTTTATTTGTTATATCCTATAAAGAATACCGGTAAAGATTAGAGACCTAATTGGAACTAAAGCTTTGTCTACACTGTCAAATTACATCAAAAAACCGTCACATAAAATGTGATGGAACATAGAGTTGAAGACTTTTAACTTTGTTGATACAATTTGATAATATGTTATATGACGTCATCGTTCCCATATATGGGCACATCACATTTTTGTCACATAAAATTTGATAGTGTAGAGAGAGCTTAACGGGTTTTTATTTGATAACTGTATGGAGTCAACCATTCACTGATTTTTATAAATTATATTAGTTAAAAAATGAATCATGTGATTTTATATTATATTTTAATCTTACCATGATTAATGTTGCTGGCATCGGCGTCTTGTATTCAATGTGAATCATTGAAAATAATATGGGTAACTGGCCCTCTCGCGCCGCTCCAAAACTCATCCTGTTTCAATAGATACAAAGATGGAATACTGTCGCATCTCATCATGAACATATTTTTACCTTTCCACGTAAACGTTAACGGTTGCTATACAGAGGCCCTAGGCCTATATGAATTTTATAGAAAATAATATTTTAATAATGGGACGCTATTGTTTAGATGATAATATTTACTTGGGTCTATGTGAGTTAATTTTTAGGATCATTAAATCAAGGACGTACGGTAATATGTGTATCACATATAAGTTGATTACACAGATATATTGCCTGCTTTGTATCTTTTGACAATTCTACGAAATGAAGTTTTAGCATATATGAATGGCTATGAACAAAACAAGTACCTTGCTGTAGAAAATACACCACCAATAACTGCCCCTATACAGGAAAACGAAACAACAACTAACAAAATCCATGACCAACTTCCAAACACCTTTGCGCCGAATGTCTATAATATGAAAATTAAAGATAATAAAATGAGGCTTAATCAACTATTTTAAATCTGTAATGGCAGTGGTAGTAATATAATATCTGGACATTTATTATTTTTTGTTTATGCTTTTATTTTTGTACAAACATTTTGAAGATATTTAGCTTTTGATTTTGTATAATTATTTAAAAAACCATAGCGCTATTTCCAATACAGTATTGCGTTGGATTTGCATGAAACAATTTGACTTCCTGGTCTAACGTATTGAGTTTACCTGGTGTATAATATTTTACATTTGCATGACATAAACATGAGCGTATTCTAATCCAGGCCTAAAAAAATTAGGATGCGTACCAGTGCAACAGCATCCGAGGCAAGTATTTCAGCTGGGGTAAGCACCGTGAAGTAGGCAACATTGGCCATGACGCAGACACTCGTAATGATTGCCATCGCAATGAATGTTGACACAGGAAGAGTTCTATAAAATTAAATTAAGTTAAGTTCTGTCCAGACTATCAAATTTCACGAAAACTGTTGTATGCCCATATATAGTCACAATGTGTCTATATATGGTGACGATGTGATGTCATCATTATCATATTTAGGCCATTATTTGATAGTCTTGACAGGGCTTTACGTAAACATAGATGACGGTCATGGTTGATAAATATTGTAAGTAACTGGAGACGAGTAAACTGTTGCTCTGGAGCATATCAAGAATCTGGTTAGCAAACACGCCTTTTCAGAATATCAGACATCTATAGGTAAGTTAGGAACTTAATTTTAAGCTTAGGGGTTGATTTACTACACTCTGTGTCTCCCGGACAAAAATATCTCGTTTTAGACAATACATCCCTAGCTCAATTTAGGCCTATAGTAAATCGTAATAAGTAAAGTGTTATTATGTGCAATCTGTGTATTATGTATTAATTTTAAGTATTTTTGTAACACTTATCTATTTATATATTCACCATTTATCATGACAGTGTAAAACAAATTGGACAATAAAGTATCTTGTATCAGTTGCTGGCCATTTAGCTAACAGAGTTGTAGGCCTATATAGGCAATATAGAACAAAAGTAAAGATTGAAATTGGAAATTGCCTCACCTTGCTGGTTTGATTAATTCTTCCGTTAAAGATGCAGTAGTTTGCCTGTAATGACACTTTTACAATTTACTTAACGTAAATATTCAAGACATTCTAATGAAACCACAGATGATTTTCTAATGAAACATACACATTTTTGTTTTCAAATGAACACGGAATTATGATTAATTGGTTTGGTAATTATGTGTTTTTTTATTGGAAAAATTCAAAGTATATGTTACTTAGTTAAATTAGTTTCCCTTTACGCAAACGAAGCAACGCACACGGGAGTAGTGCCTTACTTGCATAACGCGACTATACTGCTTAAAGATGCATTCACACCGAGTCTGAATTTTCAGTTCGGAAAGCTTACCGAACCGATCAGAAAATCGGATCAGTGTATAAGAATACGGACGCTGGCGCCCCGGAAACGCTGTCCGAATTTCGGTTCGGATCCGATGTGAATGCAGCTTAAGTGTGAACCAAACTTCACCCACCAGCCGGAGCAGGCAAACAGTCCTGCGTAGAATGCCAACGGAAGCTCAATCCACTTAAACTCTGTACCTTCGAAAGCATCTTCAAAATTTTCGGTGTTTCCTAATAAGAAAATATATTACGCAATTTATTAAAATTACATTTTTAGTATCTATCAATAATTCGGTCATCTATAGTATGTGTACCGGTATGGTAATAACATATTTTATTATATTGATTTAGATGTAGTCTATTTGGTTTATTTATATATATTTTTTCAAGATGATGGTTAAAATTGAAATGACTAGAATTTATTATGTGAATTTTCAACATCTCTAAATATGTGTATCAAGCTATTCCTTTTTCAAAACTAAAATTAATGTTTAGAATTAATTTATATCGTATCAATGAAAATCAATTTAGTATTAATGAACTCAATAAAGTTTACAATCAAGTTCATAATTTAGGAATTTTTATCGTTGCCGTTTGGTGGTTGATTCTAGGCAAAATATGTGTAGAATATAATGCTGTTGAACAAACCTTCAATAAGTAAAACTATTCCTGCTATACTGATTAGTATCAAACCACCAATCTTCACAAACGTAAAGAACATGTTCAGACGAGATGAGAGCGGTACACTTACACTAGTCACAACAAATAATACACCTAAGTTGAAGAACACGCTGAGTGGTTAATTAGGTACCAGTTGGATCACTGTTCGGGTGCACTTGTGATGTGAATATACCTCAACAAGAATAACGGAAGTATAGTTTACTGAGTATCAGTGTAGAGTCAGAAGCAGTAAAGTTATAAAATTAGGCGTACATCAAGAATTAGGCTTATTTCGGATGAATAAACTAAATTTTACTTAGATATCTACATGCAGTATCATACTGAATTATCTTATTAGAATTTAAAAAAGTACTGTATTTTGAAAAATCATATGTAGTAGTCTAGAATGTAGGCCTACTTACACAAAATAACTACAGCTAGCAGTCTAACAGACAGGTCAGGTAGAGTACAGTTTGGGTAGAAAGGAGTTAGGAGATAAGTAGCTGCGGTAATTGCTAGAACCGCATACGTTCCAGTCCTGACAGCCATTATACAAGTATACACTCTGAGAAAAGCCATCATCGGTCCGTATGACTCCAAAAGGTAGATAAAATCACCACCAGCTTTTGAAAACATGGTACCTAGTTCACAGTAACTCAGTGCTCCTAAGGTAGATAGGACACCGCTTAAAAACCAGACGACCATCGATAAGCCCACTGTGCCTGTATATTGTAGGATTCCCTTTGGAGATATGAAAATACCAGAACCTATTACTGTGCCAATTATGAGGCATGTAAAAGAAGGTATTCCAAGTTGTCGAACAAGTTTCACAGTCTCTCTTTCATCTTTTTCCAATATCGGTTGTGAAATTGACGGCTTACTAACTTGAGAAACCATCTTGTGCTGTTTTGTTCTGGTACAGTATTATATTAATACAATAACAGTGTAAGTTAATAGCGTAAATACTTATCTCGTAATATTAGCGATAACCGAACTAAATGGGTCTCTTTGGATTTACAAAGTTCGAAATGAGTGTACTGTATGCCTGTTTTGTATTGACCTACCGATTACAAACGCCGTTTTATGCTGCTTGTTGTCTTTGATTTGCTATTCCTACCCGTCTACTCACCAGTAATCTAACTTTTATTTTTGCAAGATAACATTATTTATAGAATTTTGAATTTTATGTTTGTCTTGAACTAGTCAAATTATGTTCTGTCCATGCTATCATGGGACGCATTCTATATTGTCCAGTTAAATATGTTCCATGTTCGAATAAAACGACCACTTCTCCCACGGGAATAGAGGTTGTCGGCATCCAGCAACACTACAAACGAGATTTGTCAGATCTGAAAACCTCAATGGAGCCAGTGACCATCCATATTAAGTTTTGTTTGTCATTTGAAGTTTGATATTTATATGGCACCTTTTCTTTAGGCTACAAAGCGCTTTGTTTCCCCTGGTCATTGGGCCCACAATGCTGAAGTGTTGCTGCCATATTGGCGCAGTAGCAGCTGCAACCCCACCATAATGTATACTTTTAAAGACAAGCGAAATACACAACTAGGGATTGATACCTTAAGGTTGGGAAAGCAAACAGTTTCGCTGGACCAAACCACTTCCGTCATACGCTATTTCTTCAGATGTATGGTTCATTCCTCTTTTTTGTTTGAAAGGCGTAGAATGGTGATTTAATGGGTGTATACATTAAGAGAGCAATCCGCGACAAACATAAAGCGTCTTGAATTGTGTATAAAAATATAGCTATATTTCATTTAGAAGTTTAGTTAGAATCAATGATAACTTAAAATATACGCAAAGCATTTAAATTCTTTCATTCATTAAATTCGAGTGTTTATAGCACTAAGTTGCCCTATTATATAGGTAGAGTGTAGCTTTATTTAACAGCCTAGTGAATAATCAACTTATCCGTATTGGATGAAAAGTGTTTCGGAGATAACTGAATCAGTGTGAAAGTGTATTAAAGAATTGTATATAGAAGGCTACCAGACGGTCTGAATCAAACAAAGACAACAAAGCATTTTATAAACCCAGTTCTCATTATCAGTGACAATTACAATATTACAATATTAATGAATTCCATAGCAATGTTGGATATATTCTTTATTCACTTATGATAACATTCATGCAAGAGAGAGTGTTTTATATCTAGCAACTAGATTATAAATACTATATAAAATACACAATATCCACCAAAGAGCTTATTTATTTATTTATTTATTCAGTGAACATTAAAACATTAAATATTTCAAGATATGCACCAACATCGAACTTTTATACTGTACTTCATATTTAATGGTATAATTAGGTGTTTGTGCTGCTCACGTAATACATTATATTTTATAGTAAAAGACAAGTGAGTCACTTAACCAATGCGTATGCAACACCTCTTAGTTTATTCTTTGAAGAGATCAGCATGTTTATTAGTAATAAAATATAATACAGTCCCGACTTTAAACAGGGTCCTCTTGCAGTTATCGGGGTAGGTAACTGTATTAGTTTTGATACAGAGTGAAAAAGACGACAATCATCAAGCAGGCGTAATGTCATTTCTGTTCTTATTCTTTCAATATGACAAATAATTGCACTGTTCATAAATAAAAGTTTAATGAAGATATTACAACTGTTCTATTGATAAATCAGATGAATATTCCAATTTATTGTACTCCGCCTTTTCCATACACTTAAACTGACTCACTTTATTATTTACTTTATTTTCTTCCTCCTTATGGTTTATGATAATATAGAAATAAACAGTAGAGTGGCCAGTATTTTGGTTTATACAGTAATTACAAGTTGCATTGTTTATCAGTCATCTTTTTTCTCATTCAGTCATCTTTCTTATCACCTTCAACGACCAACATGAATTTTTGACAGAATAAATTGAAATTATCTGGAGAATAAAAGCAAACAAAAATACGATTATAAAAAATACAGTATATTACAGTATATAAACACATTCTATTATCTTATACATTAAAATATTTGATAATGTCCACACATTTACATTGTTTACTCATCATTAATTCACAAAAAATTATATATCGTAACTCCTGGAAATGCAGATTGATAACCTGTAATATTTGATATCTCTATCAGTAGAGAAGTTTAACTATTACAAACTTTAATTTCAACAATAGATATTTAAAGATAGGTTTATTTTTATGATTGATTGTGCTAAGTTGGAATTATTTTATACATGGAGCATAACTAAACTATAACATTTCATTGCCTTGTTTTGTATAAGTAAACGAAAAAGTACAGGAGCGATCAAACCAAAATACTAAATAAATGACTAAATGAAATGTGTGAACGAACCGTCAAACAAAAAATAAATAAACAAATGAGAGCACAATGTTATTTAATTTATTTAAGGTGGTTCTTGAATATTCTAGTCGAAATAAATGAAAAAAAAATTACGTAAACCTACTCACCCATTCCTTCATCGAACCACGACGGCTTGTTTGTCCATCGCACACCTACCAGGTATAAAGGAATACCAGCAAGCATAATGGCCAGTCCAATCCCACAATCCTTTGGTGCTGATACAAGAGAGACAACGACCACCAACAAAGCGAAACAGGTAAAAATGATTGGTACCGCCAAATTAACCTGTGTGATAATATTGAACGGGTCAAAACAATTACTTGACAATTCTATCAAATATAATTCGTAACATAATTTCTGTATGTATTTCACTACAGCTCTGGGAACGTAGGGCTCAGTCTATAGGAAACAGAAAACTCTGTAGAACAACGTTGAAAATTTGTCGGAAGCAATTAATCCTAAACGTTTTAAGTGATTGACTGATCAGTCGAGTTTTGAGCTCAGAAATCACAGCACTTCCGCCACTTTTATAGTCCATTATTATTTACCTTAGATGACATTTTTATAAGAGTTTGTTCACGGTTGGAAGCGGCTCGAAAAGCTTGTTTGGGGTTGACGCTAGTGGTAGACTGAATTCCAGTCCCTAAACATTGTCTTAATCAATGAAATCTAATAAAAATGATCGTTTTTGGCACTAATGGAGTTCCATATTACATCTTTGCGCCAATGGCGTTCCATACTATACTTTTCTAGGTATCATTTTCTATCTAATTTCAACAACATAAAAAGTTCCTCGGTATCAACAAATATTGGTGGCGCTCTCCGAAATTTTTCAACTTCTACCACTAGGAAGAATCAATAAATTTTAAAATTGTGGTGAGTCTAGTAAGTGGTGGACTTTCTTTATTACTCTGCTGACTTTCTACCCTCCTGTTCCTACTTTTTTTAAATTTGGAGTTCTGCTTAGCTCATCTAAACTAAAAAAAAAAAAAATCTACACACTGAGATAGGGATTCTTATATACCCCTTAAAGAATGAACAAACCTTGAATGGGCGTTCCCAATCTGGATACTTCCATCTGTAATACGGTACTGTGCCCACGGTGAGGGCGATAAACAACCATCGTGTGAAACTAAGGTAATTGATAAGACTGTACACACTATCACCAACAAGTAAAATTAGAGCGATTGGAATCTAAAAAGAAAATAATTAGATATTTTGTGTGCATAATAAAAAATCACAGGTACTACTACCAAACATTTAGTTGCCATGAGCTGTCGGATGTCCTGCATCCGTTTGTTTCAAGTTAGAATAAATGTTTAAAATATTTAGAAAATTATAATCGATTACCATAATTACTGCAGACGGCATTGGTGTTTTATAATGAATGTGTATCATCGAAAGGAGCTTAGGTAGTTGACCCTCACGTGACGCGGCGAAGTTCATTCTAATAAAGGAATCCAAAAAATGTAATTTTATGAAGAGAGACGAAATGGAGAAAGAAGAGACAAAAGGGATAGGAAAGAGAGAAAGAAAGATAAAACGTAGAGAAATAAAAGTCATATATTATACCTTGACGTTGATAAAACTCCGCCATTAATTGCACCTATACATGAAAAAGCTACTACAAGGGATAGGATCCAGGCCCAGTCGCCGAATACCTTCTGACCAAAACTCTATGAAAGTAATAAATACCAATTATTATTATGAAAAAGAAAAAAGTAATACAGTAATCAGTCTTCATGTTGACAGTGATATGATTTATAAATTATTTCTGCGTACCAACATATCATTGATAATATTATTGTTACACACAGTTGTAGACACACATAGTAAGTTATGTAGAAACTGCTGTAGAAAGTGTATAAGATAACTTACCAATGCAACTGCATCAGATGCTAGAATCTCGGCGGGTGTGAGGACTGTAAAATATGCAATATTCGCCATTATGTACACACTTGTGATTACCGTCATGGCAATGACTGTTGAAGCGGGAAGAGTCCTGTAAAATATAGAATTAATTTCGATGTGTAAAATAATAATGGTAGGACAATAGAGTAGTCCAATATCCTATTGTATAAAACCGGAACTATGACAAGATTTAGGCCTACCTTGATGGATTAATCACTTCTTCAGTCATAGAGGCTGTAATTTGCCTGAAAATGAAACAAAAAAATTAGTATCCAAACGCTTATTACCACTGCTTATTAAATCAATGCTCTACTGCTTTTCTCACCTTCAGCTTGCAAAACATTGTTTAATTGGTAGATATTTCTTTTTCAAAAGCACGTTTCATTTGCTGATTTAGGTTTTAATTGGCGTAGCATACTTCAACATAACATACCTTACTACTTGCCCTTTATTTACTGTCCAACGACTTCCCAATAATAATAATACATTAATCAGTTACTCTGTATATCAAATTTGCCTATTGTACTTGTCCCATAAACCATGGACAGGAGAGGATTTGGGGGGGGGGGGATGGGAGGGGGGGGGGGGTGTTACTCACTGCGTGCGATGGACGTCGGCCGACTCGATTCTATGCAGAACGCCACGTGACGACGCGAGCGTAACAGATCGTTTTTAATGACGATCCTAGATTCGTCGTGCGACGGTCGTACGACCGACCGTCGCACGACGCAGTGAGTGCCTCTAAAGCCGGGCACTCACTGCGTTGTACGACATTCACACGACAAATGAGCGCTAGACGACGCGACGCTGTCTGCTGATTGTCGGTGGCAGCAAAGAAAGGATCGTTATTAGGCCTACACACGATTGGTTGCGCGCGCGTCGGCTGAGAACGGTGCAGTGAGTGTTCAGCTTTAGATATGGGGCTTAGCGGATCTTCTATAATCAGCACATTTATTATCTCTTCATTTTAATAAACTCAAAATACAGTATGGTTCTTTTTTTTACATATTATTACCACTTACAGTATATAACAAGTTTGTTAATATTGAGATTGATGGTTTCTACCCACAACTCAAATCATTTCGACTATAGTAAGATTACATGCAATTAATTAAAGTGAATTTGTTTTTATTTTACATACCATCCGGAAAATGCAAACAGACCGGAGTAAAAGGCCAGTGGTAGCTCTATCCATTTGAATTTTCCTTCGCCTTGGAATGCATCTTCAAAATTTTCCGTATTTCCTTTGTATAATAAAATAACCGTCAAAAGCGAACAAGATTTTGTACAATATCAATGAACAACTTTCTCAATCCCAAATACTTGGTCAATACATAATGTGTCAAGCCACTACTGATTCATAACGATGACTGATTTTCAGAAATGGTTCATAATTATTCGATTTAAATTGCTCACTCGATAGTAGGACTACATCTGTCATTTCTTAATTATATAATATTGTTATATTTTAAATATTATAAACATTATCATTTAATATCATTATCATTAATATTAATATTATCATCATCATTATTATTGTACCCATAAAAATGTAGTGGAAGGGTATTTACTTTACCATCTTGGGGTTCACTCCCGATAAACTAATTCAAATTATAACTGTTAATCAGTATTTCAGCTTACCTTGAATTAATAACACTATGCCAGCAATGACAATCAAAATCAAGCCAGATACCTTGACAATGGTGAAAAATACATTTAGACGAGATGTTATTGGAACGCTGACGCAATTCACGAGGAAAACCACACCTGTAATCAAAACAAACGATATGACGCAAACTTAGATAGTGATATGGTATAGAACCCATCTGTCGTTGTTGACTTATTACAAATTTTTAAAAAAACGTATATTTTATTTGTTTTTAAATTAGGAATTCTACAACCAATACACACACGAAAAAAAACCCAAAAAAACATTAATTGTGTAAATATTAAAACACTAGTAAATCAGCGAAAATATGTCGCATATTAAAACATTATAAAAGAGGCCAATGATTATTTGCTTGTTTAAAATGATCATTTTAACGTTTTAGTTGCTTGCCTTGAAATTTCATTTACTACAAGGGTTCAACAATACTGAATTATCTTCATTATAAGATTTTACTTCTCAATCAATTAATATAATTGTAAAAACATGGAACTATTCATTTTTTTCTCTTGATTTATATTAATTTTCTTTGCCTTTCAATAAAATGATCACCTTGTAGCTTATCATTTTAATGGAATTTGAACTAGACTTTTGTTTTATTATATATTATATGTAAAAACCATATTATTATATATAAGTGGTTAGCGTTGTTATTTACATTATTGTTGTCATATTTAAACACACAATGACCACATATTTTTATTTATTTTATTTATTTATTATCTCAGCCAACAGCAAACATAAAATTCACCACATACAGGAGGGAACACAAACATCAAACGGATACATAAAATTTTGACATAATTATTGGCTAATTTGGCTTTTTGATAATCTACCTACTTATGGCGTCTTCGGTAAGGAGTTGATAAGCTGAAGTATAATCACGCTAACGTTATTATCAACACAACCTTTGATATTAATAATGAGTATACAAATATGGAAGGTATACAAGTCCATGTGGTGAATTGAAAATTATCACGAATAATACTACTAATGGTGTTTAAATTATTATATTAGCCGATGTATTGTTAACGCTGGAGATATTAATATGTACATTCACTATAGCAGAATGTATCAAATATACTTACATATTATAGTCGCAGCAAGTAAACGTACGGCCAATCCTGGAACAGGGCAGCCGGGATAAAACGGAGTTAGTATATACGTAGCAGATGTTATAGCAAGTACAGCCCACGTTCCTGTTCTGACGGCTGCAAGGCATGTCCATACCCTAAGAAATGCTGTCATAGGTCCAAACGATTCTAAAAGATATATAAAATCTCCTCCGGATTTAGAAAATGTTGTGCCTAGCTCCCCGTAACTGAGCGCCCCTAATGTTGAAAGAACACCACAGAGTATCCATATCACCATCGACAACCCAACGGTATGTGTATATTCTAATATTCCTTTTGGAGAAATGAAAATACCAGAACCGATGACCGTGCCAATAATTAAAGAAGAGAAAGAAAATATTCCAAGTTGACGGACAAGACCAACTCCCTCATCGTCTCCTGTGCTTTTTGAAATCGACGTCTTAGATTCGATGCTCTGTTTCCGTGGTGTGTCCATATTGAAAAAATCCTGACGTTTGCTGCTTGATGTGTTTCATTACATATGTCTATGGCTCAGCAAAGTCCAAAACGCCCAGCTTTATCAAGTTTGTTAAACACTAACGCATTAAGTAATATTAGTGAGAGCACACACCCATTGAAATTATCTGAACTGTTGACAAATCCTATTTGTATTTTGATAACTAATTGTGCTAACTTTCCTGTACTCTGCCATTTCGACCAATATGTGAAAACAATTACTTCGTTATCAGTCAATATGGGGTTCTTTAACCCTAAAGGTGGAGTAGTGACATTTGGCACTCTTGATATAATATGGTAATTGCAGTACTGTAAAGAGCAACCACTTGGTGTATTTAATAACCCTATGTTGACCAAAGCCCTTTCCATATTTTTCTTTTAAGTTTCTTAACTTTGGATTTCAAAAGCGTGCTTTTCCTATGGGGTTAGTTTGTCATAATTCATAATAAATGGCTTCTCATTGTCTGTGCTTATTTATATGGGCCCACATAGACTTTCTTTCTTCCCCTAGATTAGATATCAAAGGCATTTATCAATATATATGGGCCCATGGCCCGACGTGTAGACAAATCAACATTTAAAAAGTGCGCTAATCAGTTAACGTAAAACTTCTTTTCAAATAAGCAAATCTAATAAATTTTGCAATATTTTCTAATAATACCGTTGTCAATTTGTCTTTAAAGATAAGAATTAAATATATAGATAAATCAAATAGTTTTCTCTAATTAATTCCTTGTTAAATATTATTAACATATTATACGTTATGTTTACTAGACATGATTTCTGCGATATCTGTTCATTAGACCAAAAACAAAATTGTTTGTTTGCCCTCCTCCACCCGCCTCTAAATCACTGAAAAAAAGTGGCGGAAAATTTAAAAAAAAAACTTTAAAAAAGTTTTCTTTTTAGCTTTTTTCTTTTCAAATTTAAAACAATGTGAGTGAATTTGTCTTTATTTTTTGCCAGATGCCCTACAAATTAGTCTAAAGTTGTTGTCTGATGTAAGATATATTGCCATTCTAGGTCTTTTTTATTCTATCTGATGAGTGTTAAAAAAATTAATAAAACCTCTCTATTTATCATTTTTTTAAAAAGAAGAGCAAACAAACAATTTATATTTTTTTGGCCTTATGTTGAGACGTATGATGATATTGGTGCTTTTCTCAACCAGTAATCTAATCTTGCTTTTTTAACCACTTGAATATAGGACGGGAGTCCTAAAAGAAATTAATGTTCATTATTCTGCAAAGTATATGAAATGGTTTGGCACTGGTAATATTCCTTTCTCTTAAGGCATATTGGATGGTTACTATTCATGCTTTAATTCTCCTTCGTATTCACTGTCTTTGTTTTATCTTGAAGAGAGAAGAGATGTCTAGGGTATAGGCCTACAATGTTAGGCTGCTCTATTTCAACTACCTGTCCACTGTTCGTTCTATTTTAATCTGCTATAAAAAATTACGTAAATGAAAAAGACTCACCGGTGATGTAAGGATATTAGATCGGTTGTCGAGGAGTTCTCGAAAACGCATTAAAATATAGAAATACAAATTTGAAAACAGTCAATTATCCTACACATTAGGCTTTCATTTTTTTCCTTAAACTATGGGTAGCGACCTTTTTTGAGGGTCGTGAGACTTTTTCCTACCCCAGAAAAGAACACTCAATAAGGTCCTGTCGAAACATAGGCAAAATATTATTGTTATTACGTAATTGTTATTACTAGGACGAGGACCATAGGAGGACCCTAAAATATCACGTTTTTTGTGAGAACAAAAGTGGATTTAATACTTCCTTGTTGAGGTCTAAAGGTTATATACAGATTTTGATAGCCTTTTAATTTTTTGATCATTCGATACTGCAATTTTTGATTGCAAAACAATTGGCACGATTATATAGCCTACACTTTAAAACAGAATACATTTTTTACTCAATCCTAGGGTATAGTGTAGTATATCAACAGACTGAACAGAGTATCTTTTTATATTAAATCGCATGACTATACTTATGTACTTCTTCGGAATTAGCAACATTGCCAAACCACACTGCAGGATCAACAATAAATGTAATAGCCAATCACAAACAGCTTGTTTATTTGCTTAATAAGTATGTTTACATAAAAAGTAAGTTAAAACAAGAGCAACGCCAAAGGCAGTTATGTTAACATAGTTATCCCATGGACCTAGGTCCATGGTTATCATAGGAATAATCCATGAAATACGTACAAAACAGTTAGAAATAATTAGTACTATTTAATTATTGTTTTTAAAAGTTTTTAAGTTTACTATAGAGTATTATGATAGATATATGCGGTAGGTATGCAGTAAATTTTTATACACTGAACTCAGACATAGACTCAGAATTGACATTTGTATCGTATTAAATCATTTTTGTTTTAAATTCTTTAACCACAGCTTACAATTAGCGTTTAATTTTTCTGAACGTTATACCAAAAACGCCTTTAGTGTATTTTACCGGCTAAAACTAAAACTTTGCCTATCATTAAGGTTAGAGTTAGAGGTTGCCCTAACTAAAATAATATAATAGGCCTAAGCGAACTACCGGCTACATAAACACTGCCTTTTAGTTTTGAGTTGTGTTGTGCCCGTATCAGTCTTCTTTCTTCTCACTTTCAACGACCAACATGAGTTTTTGACCAAATGCATTGAATTTATCTGGTAATAAAAAAAAAAACAACAAAAAACAACAAAAAAACAATGAGTTGATATAAATCTGATTGGATTTTAGACAGGTATATAGATATTATTTTATTAAAATATGTGATTTGTAGAAAATAATTTTTGTAAAATAGGATTTTTAATGGATTTCAAATTGATATAGTTGATATAATTGATATTATATTAATAATAATAATAATAATAATAATAATAATAATAATAATAATAATAATAATTATTATTATTATTAGTTTAAAACAATAGAATAATCATGAACATAAATTAAATAAATTATATGAATGATATTATACTAATTATCATTATTATTTTTATTAGGCCATTAACAATAATAATAATAGGCCTAATATTTATTTTTCAATCGTCAGAAACAAGTTTAGTCTCGAGTGAGAATAGCCACAAGCCCAAACAGATACTGCATTCAGCCACCTTAAACAACGATTATATCTAGCGTATAACATTAGGGTACGTCTGTGATATAATTTTATGTTTTTGTCTTTGTTTTTATTTTAAGTAGTAAAGGCAATTCTAATCTTTAATATGCTTGCCAAATCGAGGTAGTCAAACCTACCTATTCCTTCTTCAAACCACATCGGCTTGTTTTTCCAACACACGCCTATCAAGTACACTGGAATACCAGCTAACATAATAAGCAGTCCAATCCCACAGTCCTTTGGTGCTGATACAAGGGAGACAAGGACTACAAATAAAGTGAAGCTGGCAAAGATGATTGGTATTAACAGGTTAACCTGTGTGAACATAATGAACGGATCAATGGTGACGTTCTCTTGTATCCACCTGTAATCACATAATCATATCACAAAATAATTTGCCTTCTTGAGCTATTACAGGGCAAAAAGGGGTGATGTTTCAAAAAACATGTAAGTTAAAAGACATCAGAAACAAAATAATTATGAAACTTGATTAGGCTTTAATCTCTGATCTGTAATAATTATACCTGCGTCTATTATAACGTATGTCTGAGTTTCAAACTCTATTTGAATTCTAATAGTGCGACCTCTATCTCGTGATAGTACTTTCGCATTTTGTTTTATTGCGTACATGCAAATATGGAGAGTTGGACCTCTTGCAATTCTACTCTCATTGATTAGGCCAAATAAAATAAATAACCAGTTTATCGTCCGGGATTTTTAAAAAAAGTCGATGAGGGAGGCCCTTTTTATTTTTTATTTTTATTTTTATTTAAAAAATCGATGCGCCACCAAAAATCGGTGCGGGCTGGGATAATTAAATGGTTATTAATTTTTATTTGGCCTAATACCCATCGCAATGCGTTTTAAACTGCCAACATTGCAAAAAGTATTCCATACATTAATCAAAATAGGCTCCCTATAGAATAACAAACCTTGAATGGACGTTCCCAATCTGGATACTTCCATCTGAAATATGGTACTGAGGCAACGGTGAGGGCGGCAAACAACCATCTTGTGAAACTAAGGTAATTGATAAGACTGTACACACTATCACCAACAAGCAAAATTATGCTGATTGGAAGCTTAAAATGAATTAAAAGGTTTGTATGAAGAAATTTGCGCGGAAAATAAAAATTCTAGTAATGTTTATTACACATTGGAGTGGTCAGCCAAACAGTCTGCCGATCGGGCGATAAATAATTATTCAATTGAATTTATAAATTATTCAACCAACAGATCAAGCAATCATACATACATTTAACCAATCAGTTAAACCTAGATTAAATTCGCTGACATATAACACATAAACGTTATTATTGAGGGATAATCCTTAGTCTTTTTGTATTTTGATAAATTATTCAAGTTCATTCGAAATAAAAAAAAATAGTGATGTTAAAACAACTTAAGCCACTACAAAAAATTAAGAAAAATATTAAATGAATACCATAATCACTGCAGACGGCATTGGTGTTTTGTAATTAATGTGTATCATCGACACAAGTTTAGGCAATTGACCCTCACGTGACGCGGCATAGTTCATTCTGATTAAAAGAAAGACAACTTTGTAATCACGATAACAAGAAGGGGGAGATAGAGAAGAAAGAGAGAGAGAGACACACACAGAGGATGAAGACGCATAATGCATGACATACATGCATTACCTGGAGGTTGATAAGACTCCGCCATTCATTGCACCTATACACGAAAATGCTACTACAACAGATAGGATCCAGCCACTGTTACCGAATACCTTCTGACCAAAACTCTATGGAAACAATAAATAGCAATTTAATCATACTACCAATTATACAAATCAACTTCATCGTTAGTATTTGAATGTGTTTTTATACCAATATTATTATTGTTATTAGTATTATCATTGATTATCATTACCATCAACATAAAAAGGAAAATGAGTAGATTAAAAGCTAGATTGCGAGATTAGCTGGTACAATCAACAGGATCAACAACATGAACACGATACACCACAGACAGAGACAGATGACGTGTTTTGGGAGAGGCCTTTGCCCAGCAGTGGGATATAAGCAGACTGCAGATGATGATGATGACCATCAACATCAAAACAACATCATCATCCAGAATTATCATCAACATAATTATCAACAACATCATATTGAACAATAATAAGTACCTAGATCCAAATTTCGACATGCAACTTGTTGTATTGTCGGATTTGATATTCCTTGAATTATTGCTATCATTATCAACATTATCATTACCATCTACATAATCAACAACAACTTTATGTAAAACGTTTAAAATCACAATGTACGTAGTTGAAAAACGAAACATTGACAAAAAATATTAGAAATTTTGAAAAAAAAATTATAGTACACATAATGGGAGCACAGAATAACGAATATGTATTAAAATATTGTGTAGGTAATTTAAAAAAACTAATGTATTCATGTATATTGAACATAGTATTGTAATATACGAAGTATTCTGATATGATTATAATGAAAATGTGGTGATTCTACCACAAAAGAGAAAAATCTTTATTAATCATTATCAACAACATAACAGGTATATATATATGTACGGTTGAAGGCTTTACCTCCTGTTAACCGTTCAATTATGAGTCCGGTCCTTGTTAGTTAGATCCCTGTAATACCAACCACATAATATTATGGCTGTCCCTTGAGGGGAAGGGATAGTGGCTCTAGGTTGCCAGCATCTATTTCTGGACATTCATAGGTGCCAAACAAGGTGTTTACCAACCATGGTGGGGCTACAATGAAAATGCTCTCACGCATCACTAACTTCAAAATCATATATCCGTGGATAGATAGCGGGTCTCTACTATTCAGTTACTACTAAATTTGTCAAGTGCTCCCCTACCCCCGCCCCATCACCCCACTCTCACTATAATGGCCGGATCACTTGCAAAATGCTTCCGATGGCTATGTTATCGGTACCATATCGAACGTTTTTTGAATATCCATGTAGATTACATAAATATTCAGACCGGCATCTGGTAAGCTTGTACATTCATCAACTGGTCATGAACATGAACGTCCATTAATAAAAGAAATATACTACTTTTATAGTGTGGTGATAATAAGTTATTTATTACAAATTTTTACTTTTATCCCTAATTATAGTCTCAAGAAGTTTACGATATACATGTTATATTAATTGGTCTATAAATTATGGGCAATCTCCTGTCCACCTTTTTGTGAATAGCTGTTACGTTTGGTTTACCAGTACATATGGAGTCAGAACATTTTCACTTAAAGGTTTGGCTAAAACCTCAGAGAGTTCTGGCATGATCCTAGGATGTAAATTATCGGGCCTGTGGATTTTGTTGGATTCATTTGTCGTCAACATCATGATCACATTTTCGTGTAGTCGCCTCCATGGTTATCATCGTGTTCGGGTTGTGTTTGTCGTTGTGAGGTTAAATAATGATATGCAATTGGGAATATGCTTGACATTGTTTTTGTTTCTGATGTTGAGCTTGAAGGTATATTTAGGGTTGGTGATTGTTTAAGCAATTCTGTTCTCTGTTCCATTATTGTTAGTTTTACTTTTCCCAAAACATTTGCTCAGAAATTTATAAGAAAAGTGTTTTGTTACAACAAAGCAGATTATGTACAACTTGCAGATAGCAATTTTAATGCATGCACCATGGAATTTAGCTTTTGCAAATGCAAACCAACCCTTTGATGTTGATGTTTCCCGGAGTTAATGGCTTGAAATGTTTTGGAGCTGTATAAATGATGCTATTCCTATTAAACAGCTAAAAATAAAGGAGAGAAACCCATGGATAACTCCGAAAATAATAAATCTTACAAAAACAAGATAATCCGGATACTGGGGCTTGATACAAAATACTTTGTAACCGCCCTAAGCAACGTTTTAGAAACAGGCATCATAGTAGTACTTTGAATTTTATCTGACATTGCAAAATTATTTAATTCCTTTTTCCAAAGTTGTTTTTCTGAAATATCTCAAATTTATCCTCCAATTGATCTTGAGTTTAAAGATACTGATATCTTATCGGAAGTTCGTGTCACACATTCCGAAGTTGCAAAAATTATTTCTGGCCTCAAACCGGATAAGGCTTGTGGCCCTGAGTCTATCCCATCTCGCGTGCCTAAACCAATTAAAGATGTCATGCTACCCATTTACGGGTTTTTTCAACCTGTATTTACTTAGTCTGGAAAGGTACCTAGTGCATGGAAAATTTCCCAGGTAGTACCAGTCTACAAAGGCAAAGCCTGTAGAGACAAAATTAGTTTTTATCGCCCGATTTCAAATTTTAAGGAAATCCAGAAAGAGTCGTAAACACTACCACTTACAACCATTGTTCTCACGCTTTCGGGATCTGTGGCCAGCTTTGGAGTTTGCTATGTTATTTTCTATCCCATAGATCTCAATGTGTTGTGTTTCGTGGCACAAAGTCTAACACTGTACTATTAAATTTTGGAATCTCTCAATGGTCATCTTGGACTAACAATAGTTCCAGATCTAAGTGATCTCAACATGTCAAATTATTACGTCCATAATCAACTGTTACCGGGGTATTGAAGCTTTTCTATTTCTTTTAAGGCATTATGCAGACCTATCTTAGAATATGCTATTCTCGCATGAAACCCAAACCTAATAAAAGTTATAGCGTGCATGGAAAGAGTTCAGAAAATTCACTCGTTTTAATTTTGGGCAATCCAGGAAATCCTATCTTGATCCACAATATCTCAACTATTGGATTCGTTGTTCTGCTTTTAGTTTGCCTTTGCTATCCACAAGGTGCAAGATAGCTTCTCTGAAATTAATTCATTCGTTTTTGTACAATCGACATTTTTTTCGCTGTTAGTTCTCACTAAGGTTTTCCCTTTCTTTTGCATAGGCATTGTTAATAACTGTACTATTCTTTTGGTTGTGCTGTCTTTTGTCCCTGTTTTACATGTGTGTTCAAAGGAGCATTGGCTGCAGAGACGTGAGTCCCTTTCCCTTTGTAGACTCTTAAACATGAGAGATTGCATGATGGTTTTACCCTTACAGTAATCGCCATGATCACCGTCACTAACATTTTCACTATCAACATTATTATCATTAGCATCATCGTCATCATTATCATTATTCTCATCATCATCATCATCATCATCATCATTATCACCATTATCATCATTAACCTTAGACCAAAAATATTTTTTGCTATACCACAGTGTCGACGTTAGGAATTCAAAGGTTGTCCGCATTTATTGTTCATCATTATATTTACACTTGGATACATCCACAGAAAGAGTACGCACATTCATAGTTGTATTTATATACTTGAAGTATAATATAACCTAATGAATAGGCGTATTATACTTGAAGTAGGCATACACTAAAGATAGAAAGATGCATTTTCGTCTAGCTTGAAATAAAGGTAGATCATATTTCTACATTCGATTTTGGATTAAAACTATGTAATTTTTAAAACTTACCAATGCAACAGCATCAGATGCCATGATCTCGGCAGGAGTAAGAACGGTAAAATATGCAACATTTGCCATGATAAACACAAACGAGACTATTGTCATGGCAATGAGAGTTGAGACGGGAATAGTCCTTTAAAAGATAAAATTCATATTGATATATATTACGTAACATTTTACGTGACTAAAAAAATCTAATTACTTGTGTATTTTTCGAATTTTATCTTTGTCACGATCCAAAGATATATAGGCCTATGAGTATGTATAAAATGTTCCATGAAATTTAACAGAGTTTTAATTGAAGTGTTTATTGCACCGTAATCTTGTAATCTTTATAGACATTCAAACATAAATAATAACGACATGGTATATACCGGAGAGGTAATTTCCAATATGTACACTGACAAAATTGAGCTTACATTTTTCTGATCTTAAAAAGTGGCATACATATAAAATTTCATATTACATGTAATGCAATTATTTTCACACGAGATTAAATTGTTAAAAACTATTCTTTAACGAAATTGAATCATTATGTGAAATATCAGGTTTAAAATAAAATAAAGGTAAATCAAAATGTTTGTGAATTGGTTTTTAACCTAGAAAACACTTTAAAACTATTATTTTTATTTATTTCTTTATTCTTTATACTGGGAAAACCTGTTCAGTTGCATATCAACTGGTCTCCCACAGGGCCCAGTACGAAAAGTCAACATAACAAAAAGAAATATTTTATTCTTTGGTAAAAGATTAAAACTCTTGCATTTCAAAAATAGGCTCCCAGCGGGAGCGATTGTCTACTGCCTTACACAGGAGTTTTTTTTTTTTTTAATTCAGTCTTATGTTCTTCAATATGCAGATGTGTGTATTATTGTAGTGCATCTGGATTTTTCATGAAAATTATCTTTCATAACAATATTCTGTATAGGCCTACTACTATTATCACTAAAAAAAAGAGTAACTCTTGGAGTTACCGCCTTATGTCGTTGATCTCGAAAAGTACTACCATGTTCTAGAGGGCGTCCTTCAAATGATGGTAAAAGGCGTTCGTGGCGAACGCGTGCTGGTCTCTATACTGGTCTATAACGCATGTTCGAGATTCGAACTCAATTTTGTTCGAGTTCCGAACACTATTCGATTTTAAATAGAGCGCCCCCTACCTAGTTGTAGTAGTACCCATTATTCCTCCACCGGATTTAGCCTTTTCCGCCATCTTTAATTGTTACATCATGACATAGTATCTACGGCTCCCGATAGGGCAGTAGACACAGAAACAGTATGATGATAGTAAATATAGAGGTGCCTACATATATAATCCAAGTGTTGAAAACTTTTTTATATACATTCCTGTGGAGGGTCAGCGTGAAAAATTAAAAAGAACAACTCTGATAGACTCATTAATATTTAAGCTGGGCAAAAGATTATTGAGTCTAGATACGGGTGAATGAAAGTATACCCCAAAATATTATATGTATCCAATCAAATACACAGTGAATATTACTAAATTATATAAATAAATGACTATGCTGATTTGAAACGTTTGACCGAGTTCTATAAAAAAAAAAGTTACAGGCAGTGGTGAATCTGAATAATATTGTCATTTTAGATCTATTAAACATACATGAAGTTAAAACACAACTATCGGAAAATAAATATATAACTTCAGGTGGAAAGTCAATTTAATTCAAAGCTTGGTTCAATTCTGCATACGAAACAAAAAAACAAAAAAAAAAGAAAGAAAAAAATTAAAAGATTGCTTAATTATAATCACTGATGATTTATGCAGGGAACAGTGAAATTAATTTAAGTAATTGTTCACTGATTTATGTGACAATAAAATGACATTTTATTTGGAAATGGAAAATGAAAAAACATGCTATTTTACTTTATAACATTGAAATCAACCTGCGTGATATAAATGTAATGCAGCTATTTTTGAGTGCTTCCCTGCAGAGGAAACATTAAAGTATGGTTTAAGGTGGTTCAACATAGTCGCTGGAACTAAAAACAGTCTTATTATTGAACATATTTATTTATTTGCCTTTTGTATTTACAAATCATCTTATTAAAATCAGCAAAGAAAAATGAAAATCGAGAATCCAAAAATATCTGCCAACGTAAATGAAAAAAATTGAATATTTAATAATCAATAAGTAAATAAGAGTTGATGTATATAAAGATTTTTTTAATAGGTTTTTCGAATTAAATATATTTTGTATTAAATATTTTTATTTGTATATATTGTTCTATATATTATTTTGTAAATAATTCAATTTATAATTTGTAAAAGCTAAATCTATTGTAAAAGAGGGATGAAAAATCTAAATTAAATCATTTCTAATTTTATCCTAGTATTTACACTGGTAACTGCAATGTTTGTAAATTACAATATTAATATAACTTTTAAGTTCTGGATTTAAAGTTTATTGTTATTATGTTATTGTGTAATAATTATTGCGAAATGGAATGTTGAAGAAATATTACTTGAAATAAATGTGGGTGTGCCTCTCACTCCTGAAAGCGAGAGCGAGAGAGAGGGAGAGAGGTGGGTGGGAGAGAAATAAAACCATATGTACCTACCTTGATGGTTTAATTAATTCTTCGGTCATAGAAGCTGTAATTTCCCTAAAATTAAATGAAGCTTTATTACTAAAATTGGCGACGCCATCTCAATTTTATAATTGCTTTTACTATATGTTCGAAACTGCAGTTACAATAATTATTTGAATTACAGGTATTTTTATATGTTAGTTGATTTAAAAGTGCCTTGAAACGATTTTTTTGTAGATGGCGCTATAGAAATACATGTTTATTACCATTACCAATTCACATACTTTGTGACTAGTTTTGTACTTACAACCAATCTTACCTTGTGTCTGGGCAATGTTATCTTAGCTCTGATATTGTATACTATACCACTACCTTTCTGAACATACGATGGTCTACAAGAAATGAATTTATTAACTTACCATCCGGCATATGCAAAAAGGCCGGAATAAAATGACAGCGGTAGTTCTATCCATTTGAAGTCTCCGTCGCCCTGGAATGCATTTTCAAAATTTTCTGTGTTTCCTTTGCATGATAAAACAAACGGTTATTAGAAGTTCAACATGAAATTACATGATGTTGTATAATCAACCTAATCCGCATCTAAATCCGGGTGACACACTTGCCCTTACGGTCGTCGATCGATGCAAATCCTTGAAGAACAGAACGCAATACGACGTACTATATTAGCTAATAATTTTATAATTATCACAATGGATGTGAATTTGCATGATTTATAAGTTGGTAGACTGTAAGTCAGAATTGCTATCAGTGCAACGTTAGTAAATTGAAGTCCCAACTAGCCAAGTCTCAGTTAGCCCAGCTAACAATTTGAATTACATATACAGTATATATATATTGCGTGGAAGTGGTTCGCCGCAACAGGAACGGTTTGGTTTCCTTACCTCGAGGTCGGGGTATCAATTACACGCTGTGCATTTCACTTGTGTCCTTGGGCAAGGCACCTTATCTGCATTGCTTCTCTCCACCCAGGGGTAAGTGGGTACCTGCCAAATTCGTTAGTGTAGCTACTGCAACGTTAATACACCCCACAATTTGGGTTTAAAATATATGTTAGAGCCACAACTACGTTTTTATAATGTAATTTTTAGCTAAATAACGTTGCTACCGCTGTGTTAACGTCACATTCTGACAATGTGGCTCAGTGTTTGCTGGGATTGGTTTTAATCAACTTACCCTGAATAAGCAACACTATACCAGCAACAACGATCACAACCAAGCCAGCAACTTTGACAAAGGTGAATAAAACATTTAGATGAGATGATAAAGGAACGCTGACGCAGTTCACAAAGAAAATTGCACCTGGAATTGAAACAAACCTCTTCAAAAGTTTATTCTATTATACCAATTTTGCTAAAAAAATAATAATAAAAAAAAAAATGCACATTTATTTAACATCAAGAACATCAACAATTACTTTATACAATAAAAAAAAAAAACAAACATCAAGAACCATCTCAATATTAATTAGAAATACAAAGTTAATAGAAGAACAATTCTAATTACATTGATATTTCTGACACGAATTGTAAATATAATATAAAATAATAATTCTCCAAGAAATACGATACTAGTTAAAAGATATAAATAATAAATAATAAAATTATGACCAATGAAATTCGTCTAATTCGCTGTAAGATTCCTAACTTGGTATTATATGCAAACTAGTACGAGCTTAGAGAATTACTAGACGCAGGGTTCCCGGAACGCCGCCGTCAGCGGCGAGTGCGAAGCACAACTGAGGCTCAAAAGTGGAACGTGAAATTTGGATATGGTTTTGTAGTTAGATTTGCGAGAAAAACTTCAGCTACCCGTATTTCTCGACTGAGACGTCAGTAGGAGCTGTAATTTGTATGGTAAGGAGATTGAGCAACCATTCATTCATATTAAGGGAATTTACGCCCAGAAACTTTGTAGTTATTAATATTTTTGTTATGATAGAAAATATTCATTTTTTGGTGACGTCACACTCACGTTAGTTAGCATGCATACGTCATAAGGTAGATACGTCACCTTTTCCTGGTAAGGCAAACTTTCCCGGCGTGCTTTTTTCATGGATAAACAAACACCACTGCTTCGCACATGGATGCCTTGCCCAAGCCAGGGCTACAAGAGCCGCATTGTTAGATGCATTGTATAATACTTAAATAAGGTACCTCTGCAAATGAATTATTCTTAGTTATTATTTTTTTCTTAATTTATTTCTTCCGAAAGTGTACTTTCTATCACATATAATTCCACTGTCTTAGTTAGGCCTAGTCTTATGCCTCATCGTCCCCCGCTACACAGTACATCAGGAGCCCCTCCACCATACAGTACTGACGTTTGCTAGGTAACAACGTGATTGCACCTTCCTTCCCAGGTGTTCATGTAACATGACATAATTGTTAGCTAACCAGTTGTGTGTATTTCTTTGTGAAAATGAGTACCGCGGCGTACTCATTTTCACAAAGCATCATTTGCATCCCCTCTTGGAAAGATGGATTCGAAATAAGTCTCCATATCTTCGCTAATTAAATTAATCACCGTAATTTAGCTTACACTTATGAATTTAGGGAGCACTTAAAATGTGAAATAATCATTTCACTACCCTACAAACTCCGAACTTTATTCTTTCATTAGGCCTACATAATAGTTTCATATTGCTGTACTATATACTCCAACACCACTGGCGCATGGTAACAACCAACTGACTGCAGACCATTTCCGGTCACACATTACTCTCCATAACACAGCACCCCCTAGTTCCGTCACCTCTGGATG
>NW_022732216.1:60511-64023 GCF_011630105.1 Anneissia japonica
CCATTTTCATCCGAGTACTTGAAGATGTTGTTATGAATTTTTTACGTCCAAAGATTACCCCATTTATTGACGAAAGACAATTTGGAAATCGCAAAAATTCCTCTGTAAACCATTACCTTACTAGCTTAATGCATTTCATCCATAGTGGTTTGGACTTGCCAAACAATATTGCTACTCTGGTAGCGATTGATTATAAAAAAGCATTCGATTTAATAGACCACACAATTGCTGTGAACAAACTGATTGATATTGGAGCACCACGTGAATTAATCCTATGGATATGTGATTTTCTTTCGGAAAGGAAACAACGTGTTTCATATAACGGCGGTTTCTCTGAATGGCAAGGAATAACCTGTGGCGTACCGCAAGGTACAAAATTGGGTCCAATCATCTTTCAAGTTTTAGTTAATGACTCTCTCAGCGGTTATAATAACCGCTGGAAATACGTGGACGATTTAACCTTATGTGAGGTATATAAGAAAAATGAAGCGCCTAGTCTACAAAATCAGTTAAATGAGCTCGCGCGTTGGTCATCTGAAAATAAAATGTCAATTCATCCAGAAAAAAGTAAATGTATGCATGTATCCTTCAATAAAACCGAACCTAATTTCCCAATCTTAAGTATTAATAGTAATATCGTAAGTGAAGTTTAATAATCAAATAAAACTATTAGGGGTGGTTTCTGTCTCTTATACACATCTAGATGTGTATAAGAGACAGCCACAGTCCTGGCCAATCTGTTAATTCTCACTTTGTACTCATCCAGTACCTCCGCGAATCGGTGGACATTATTATATGTGGCGATTTTAACGAAGTCAGGCATAAGATAGGACGCTTATGTTCAGCAACAGGGTTAAAACAGATTGTAAAACAACCCACAAGAGGAACTAATACTTTAGATTTAATTGTCACCAACCTTGTCAGTTATTTTGAAGAGCCATTAGTTTTTGCTCCGTTTGGATTTAGCGATCACGCAACAATATGTTGGAAACCAAAGCCATCGTTCATCGGCATGAAAGGAAGCATTGTAACTAAATCATTCAGACCGTTTAGTGAATCTAATGTAAACGCATTTGGCAAGTGGATTACTAATAAAGAGTGGCATGAGGTTACTAATGCGAACGATGTAAATTTAAAATTAAATATTTTTGAACGGGAATTAAATCACGCATACGAACATTTTTCCCACTACGAACAATTCGTGTACACTCAACGGACCAGCCCTGGATTACGCCTAAAATAAAAACAAAAATTAAGGAAAGACAATTAGCATATCACAAGTATGGACAGTCTTCGAATATTTACCGCAAGTATAGAAATATCGTCAAATGGGAAATTAAACAAGCCAAGATTAAATATTATAAATATGAAGTAGCGCATTTACTAACTTCCAACTCAAGGCAATGGTTTAAACAAATCGTTAAAATGTGTGGAACTAGTAAAAATAAAAATGATTCATTAAATCTGAACATTGATGAATCGGATCCTGAGAAAATTCGCGAAGTGATTAACTCGAAATTATCTGAGATTTGCCAACATTTTGAATCGTTACAAATAAATAGGTTATCGACGTATCTTCCATATAAATCGCCTCCACCTACGTTAACGTTTTGGGAGGTGTACTACCGATTAAAGAAACTGAATTGCAATAAAGCTGCAGCTCCAGGCGATCTTCCTGTACGGTTGATAAAAACTTTCGCGTTCAAATTAACCGTACCCTTGGTGAACATATTTAATAAATCACTCGCAATTGGAAAGGTGCCGATAAGATGGAAGGAGGCCACTATTACACCAATTCCTAAGGAGAAGGGTACAATAACCCTTAACCAGATTCGCCCTATTTCCATCACATCCATTTTCATCCGAGCACTTGAAGATGTTGTTATGAATTTTTTACGTCCAAAGATTACCCCATTTATTGACGAAAGACAATTTGGAAATCGCAAAAATTCCTCTGTAAACCATTACCTTACTAGCTTAATGCATTTCATCCATAGTGGTTTGGACTTGCCCAACAATATTGCTACTCTGGTAGCGATTGATTATAAAAAAGCATTCGATTTGATAGACCACACACGTGAATTAATCCCATGGATATGTGATTTTCTTTCGGAAAGGAAACAACGTGTTTCATATAACGGCGGTTTCTCTGAATGGCAAGGAATAACCTGTGGCGTACCGCAAGGTACAAAATTGGGTCCAATCATTTTTCAAGTTTTAGTTAATGACTCTCTCAGCGGTTATAATAACCACTGGAAATACGTGGACGATTTAACCTTATGCGAGGTATACAAGAAAAATGAAGCGCCTAGTCTACAAAATCAGTTAAATGAGCTCGCGCGTTGGTCATCTGAAAATAAAATGTCAATTCATCCAGAAAAAAGTAAATGTATGCATGTATCCTTCAATAAAACCGAACCTAATTTCCCAATCTTAAGTATTAATAGTAATATCGTAAGTGAAGTTAATCAAATCAAACTATTAGGGGTGGTTTTGAGCAATAATCTAAAGTGGGATGCCCATATTAACAAAGTGTTGTGTAAATCAGGTAAACGATTAAATATAAACCAACTTAGACATATTTATACTTCATTTATCAGGCCTATAACGGAATATGCTAGCCCAGTATGGCATACATCCTTAACTACTAACCAAATATATGAATTAGAGATGATACAAAAAAGAGCCTTAAAAGTAATTCTTGGCCAGAACTATGTTCCATATCCTACTGCGTTACAAGCCCTAAATTTGACACGATTAGATGAGAGAAGAGAAAAACTTCTAATGAAATTTGCCAAAACGCTTAATGATATTGTGCCAAATGCAATTAGAAAACGGAGGGGTGAACTAAGTAAGAGGTCACTGAGAAATGGGGGAAAATTGATGAATATTTTTGCCGTACAGAACGATATAAGAAGTCAACCTTCCCATCAATTTGTAAAAATAAGTGAGAGGTTGCCTTTTATTGCCATAATCGGTCTTTTTTACAAATGCGCTTTGTTACGATTGAAATGAATGTGTTGGTGCTTGTTTGTTTTAAGTGATTATTATCTGATTTAAATAATTGTATATAAAATTTTAATTAATTTTAGTGTATTATCTAATTTAAATAATTGTAAATACAATGTTAATTCCAGTGTAATAACAAATTTAGTGCCTTATTAATTTTTATTGGGATGTTGTTGACTTGTTTTTTTTTTATTTAATTCTAGTGCATTATCTGATTTAAATAATTGTTAATAAAATTTTAATTAATTCTAGTGTAATATCAAATTTAGGCCTTATTAATTTTTATTGATGTTGTTAACCTGTTTTAGATGTTATGCATTCGAATATTTTAGATATGTAATTCAAATTTAGCCAATTTGTTTTTTAAATATTTTCATTTGTTGTTGAGTGCAATCGTTTTAATTAATTTATAATTGTTTTTTATGTCGAATTTTGTTAATATTTCTCAATTCAGCCTTTGTGTTGCCACGAAATATGTTTCGATGTGAATAAACCAGAATAAA
>NW_022732216.1:64077-68801 GCF_011630105.1 Anneissia japonica
AGATTGACTTATATAGATTGATAACCACGTGCGGTATTTTCGACTGTCAAATGTGGGCTCTCGCTACATTCCAATAAATGTTGTGGCATATCATTTAAAACTTAATGTTAGTACATTTTGCCTACGCAGGTTAATCATTTTACAACAATATGACATAGTTAATTGAGCTTGTACATTTTGGTATTATTAAACATGAGGTATGTTTACTTACACACTATTGCCGCAGCAAGGAAACGCACGGCCAAATCCGGAACAGGACAGTCAGGATAAAAAGGTGTTAGAATATACGTAGCTGACGTTATACCCAAAACAGCATATGATCCAGTAATGACAGCTACAAGGCATGTCCATACTCTAAGAAATGCCGTCATAGGTCCAAACGATTCTAAAAGGTATATAAAATCTCCTCCGGATTTAGAAAATGTTGTGCCTAGCTCCCCGTAACTGAGCGCACCAAATGTAGAAAGAACACCACAAAGTATCCATACCACCATCGACAACCCAACGGTATGTGTGTATTCTAATACTCCTTTTGGGGAAATGAAAATACCAGAACCAATAGCTGTTCCAACAATTAACACAGTGTAAGAGAATATTCCAAGTTGGCGGACAAGATTAACTTCTTCGTTTTCTCCCGTGCTTGCTGAAATTGAGGTGTTGGGTTTGATGCTCTGCTTACGTGGTGTGTCCATACTGAAGATTGCTCCTAGCGGTTAGTGCATTATGTGCTTCCCTACTACAGTATCAAGAGTTAGTATGCAGGTCTCTCTTAATCAAACTGATTAAAACTTGTTAATATTGCTGGAGAGTACACGTACATCGATAGACCACTATCTGAATTTATAACAATATTTTATTTGTATAGTGATAATAATGTTCACTAATCTTCTGGACTCTGACATATCAGGCAATTTGGAAGATTTCAAGTCTTCGCTAAACCAAGTAAAATTTTTACAAATGTTGAAATCAAAGTTACCAAACTTTTTACTGGTGATAAGTTGATCATAATGGAATCTATATAGAATAATACAAATGGGTCAATTAATAAACATATACACACATTGCAATAGTAAAATAATGGAAATGTACAGTCCAGAATGACTACTTGGTGTTTGGGCCATACTCTGAAATGACATACGGAAATCGCCAATCTCCTCTCATTAGCTAGCATGTTTTATACATTCTCAAGGTGGTTGTACAGATTAATACTCCTGGATAGGGAGAGACATGTTTAGATATAGGTAATAGTGACTTGCAAAGCGAGGGTTCGAACACCCAACCAGGAGGCCGAGAGTGCGAAGCACAACCGTTGCGCCAAACGCTTCTACCGTTGAAAAAGACAGTGCAATAACATTAAAATAAGATACAAATAGTTGATTCCGTTTTCCCGCTTTATGTTTGATCTATTTATTTATATTTGATTTATTTTACTTTTATATATATATGTATATATATATAATTATATACATATGTATAAAACAAAAACAAAGTGTTTATTTTATAATATAGGCTAGAAAATAATACAGTATATAAAAGGTCGATAACAATGGAGGTTATTAATATTGTAATTATGTTTAAACTATGTTTTGAGATGTAAACAATTATTGTTTATTATATTATAGGCGAAAAGAATTATATGAAACTGTGTATTTTTAAGGCATTACTGCACAAAGCTATGCCAGTATGACTAACTTAAATACATTAAAAATGCCTATGAGTTACATCTATAATACCAACATCATAAGAAGTAGACATTTGAGTTTAAATTGGAATTGGATTTAGTACTTAGACGTGTGCGTTAAGTTAATCTATCGGCAGAATTGCAAAAACATGTTTCGTTCAACTGCAAAAACCTGTTAAAAAATAAGACTAGTTGTGTCCTTTTTTGGTGAAATCTATACTCAAATAGAGGTATTACAAAATTAACCAAATTATTAAATTGGGTCTCTATTTCAAACAACTCATAAAACTAAACTTCCTAGTTTCTTTTGTTCTTGCCACAGTTTTTTTTTTTTTTTTTTATATCTGAGTTTACTATTTACAACACCTCCTAAATATACCATATAACATCTATATAACTCAATAGAATACAATTCATTAAAATGTAATTAATTATATTTAATAATAATTGGCAGTTGGTTCACGTCATTCAGTATATATATTATCATGCATTTTGTTTCATTTGTCATCATTTAATTTGCATACGGTTTTTTTACATTACTTAAGAAATGTTCCGAATACTGCTTTTATATCAGTGGCGCGTGCCCTATAAAACACCTCATAATTTCTGTGTAAAACATGGTCTCGCACTGGCACACATTTATTAACATGCAAACGAATGATTCATAGTATATAAAAAATTCAAGGCAAGTATAGTATCTTGTAGTATCGATTCCACATTAGTATGTTTTTGTTTCTTGTTGAACCACCAGGAAAAGTTTTTGTAAGAAAATCGTCATGTTCTCTGTAAGAAAAAAAAATAGTATGTTATGTTATTTTTTAAGCAAATAGGTATCTAAGATAAATCTTATATTTTTGGCTGTTTTTACTGCGAGAATAAAGTACAGAATATTTAATAAGTGTGGCATCTTTGAGCCTTTTCATTGTATACGGTATATCAATATATTTTGTAGTGTTCATTCGTGAAATAAATAAATATAATCACTTACCCATTCCTTGTGCAATGTAATGCGGTTTATTTTTCCAAAGTACCCCAACGAAATAAACGGGTATACCGGAAATGAGGATCACAAAACCAATCACACACTCTCTTGGTGAAGAATGAAACGACATGGCAACCAGTAATAACGTGATGACTACAAATGTGACTGGAACAAACATAGGCACCTATCAAGCAAATAAATCATGTATAATAAGATATAATCAATTTATAGCAAATGAAATGTGATTTTCTTTCTGTCATCTTCGCTAGTGTCTTTGATTTATAAATGAACAATAAGAACATATAATTATAAATCAGTCAAATGGGGATATAATCTATGCAAACGAATAAGGCAAGCAAAGTGCAATAAAAGTTGCGTAACATAATCACATGAAACTGGAAAAGAATGTAGTATAATTATACATCATAATAAATGGATATTCATTAAAAAGGATAATAGAAAGAATAGTTCAATTAATAAACATATAACTAACTAAATATATTAATACACAATAAATACGGTATACAGCCAATTGGTAAATCAGAGTAATTAAATTCGAATTTACAGAGATTTCACATGTGAAACAAATTTTTGGTTGAAAATTCTTCCAGTCCTTTCAAAGACTTTCAAAGTATACTTAAATTTACCGTCAAGCCATCGACCACTGTGATTACATATACAAAAAACAAGCATCATAAAGTGAATTAATATGTTATTCTTATATTCTTATGTACCGTACCTTGAATGGTCTTTCCCATTCCGGATGTTTCCAGCGAAAATATGGTACAGTTGCCACAGTGAGTGAAACAAACAGCCATCGTGTAAAACTTAAATAGGTGATCAAATTGTAAACACTTTCACCCCAAATCATAGCCAACGAAAGTGGTAACTATTGATAGAAATGTACTAGTTTAAAATTTTAATTGAAATTAGTCTGTATTCTTGATTTGATATGGAAGTGCATTCCATAAGGTGGATTAAGTTGAAGGAATATACACAATCTTTACCAGGGAGGGAAACAAACCAACCAACGTAAGAGGAGAACAGTGTAAGAATAGCCTGCGATTATTTTCAATTTCAAGATCTTTAGGTTCAATCGAGTAAAATGCCAAATTTTATAACATGACTACAAAACAACTAAGCTTTATTGTGATGCGTACTTAATTAGTAGAATTTTATCTTTATTCGAATACTTTAACTGTAATTAATGACTTCATTACATTCTGTTTTGATAGAAAGGAAATATCTTTAAAAATAGCAGACGTACTATTAGACATATCAATTTCGTTATGATAATAGACAGTTAAATCTTTACCCCTTTGATATTCCTGTATAGATCCCACAACACGACAACGCAAACGTACACGTAAACTTAGTTGTTTGTGAGAAAACCTTCGAATTCCTGGTCTTGTCCCAATTGGTCTGTTCTAGTGTTTGATTGGCACTCAGTAATTGTTCTTTACTTACCATGACTGCAGCCGCTGGCAACGGAGTCTTTTTGTGTATTTGAACCATAGACATTACCTGAGGAAGATGTCCTTCTCTTGCTGCAACAAACACAGATCTGTTGGGAAAAGGATTTACTTCATCTTATGAGAAAATATTGAACTTAACACTAGCTCTTTTTTTCAAGCTTTAAGAAACTCCATTACCTTGACGCTGCGAATATTCCTCCGTTTATGGATCCAATACACGATAGAGCAACGGCAACAGAAATTATCCAACTGAAATATCCAAATATTTGGTCTGCAAAACTCTGAAAAAAAAAAATTAGAATTACTACATAAAATGAATCAACTTCTTTACAACAAAAAAACAAAACTCTTTATTACAGAGTAAAAGTTGTTTTTATTTTGTGATTTAAGCAACTTATTGTATAATATATTACTTGGTTCTAATTGGTTAATACCATCCATGTTTATACTACATGTATATGTTAAACCTTTTAAAGTTACTTGAGCTTTAACATTGATAAAGATAGCAAGAGCTATTTAATTCTAAATGATCTTGCGGTAATGCTTTGTACATATGAATGTAAAATTTATAAATATTATATATATA
>NW_022732216.1:70973-81196 GCF_011630105.1 Anneissia japonica
CAGTGACCAACAGTTGACAAAGTATCATTTATTAATATGTCAAAAAGTATCAAAATTATAATTAGGCCTATACCCTTTATCTTTAGTATGGTAATACAGAATACAAAATGTACATAAAATCCCCCTGTCACAAAATATCATAATTATATACGATACTACTGTTTACTATCAAACCAATTCAATTATAAGAAACATGTTTTGATTTTGCACAAAAAAGAATCCTCTATTATACTATCACTGATAATTATTTTTGCAACAACTTAAGCATTTGTACAATCTGTACGTCTGGTACAAAATGAGCGACTTTAACGAATGCTAATATAACTAACTGTGGGCAGAGCATATTGGTTTAATACCTGATGGTATGCATTCTATTATATTTATTTATGTTTACTTACGGCAATTCTGCTCAGATTCGCCGCACAATCTAATAATTAAACCTTTTGATACATTATTGTGCTTTGTCGATAGAGGGCGAAGTGTAACTTGCCTGTTATCAAACGAGCTTTTTTTCTGATTACTGCAATTGCTTAAATATGCCTAATGTATAAACCATAGGCATTTAAGATGTTAAATGTGACAAACCCAATAAAAACGTATATGGCATTATTTGTGTTCAAGTGCAGCATAAATGTAGTTACATTATCTACAAAAAAAAAAAAAAGGATAGAGGCCCAAACAACCAAGTATCAAAGTAACACTAGTTAAAGATAGTCAATTTCCCGGTTACAAATGACGTCATTGACCAATTGTGTCCTCGGTCATTAAATATTCGTCCCCCTATTAACCTATAACTATCCTTGATTGATTCGAAATAACTGTATAGAGATCGACTGTACTATATTCCATACTATCTATTTCAGAAAAGTAAACATGACGAAACTGAAGATGGATACAAGAAGAGACGGTACAAGAACACTGCCATGTGATGGGTCATAGTCAGGGTCGGAGAAAACAACTTTACGTCCATTCAGTTGCTGAGGTGGTCGAAAATTGTCCTTGATAGGCTCGCCGGCTTCATTTTGTAGGGTTCGGAAACGCGCAATCTGAATAAATTGGGAAAAGAAAACAGGAGGAAGATTGATAATTATGTTTTTACTGATATGTGAAGCACAGAGGCCTTCATACCCATGTGTATTTTTATAATAGGTCTATGCTGTTTGTTGAAATCAGCAAAGGCGGCCCATTCAGTCATTTAAGATAAATTGAATGAATTAATTATTATAAGAGAGCCTTTTGTGAATGTAAACAGATTATTGTACTTGATAATTTAATTTAAAATTGATAGGGCATACATGTCCAATGATAATAACAGTACCAAAAGCAAATTTCATCAATGTCGGTTGGTTGATAAAGCAACAGGTCCGGATGGTGTGAGTTTATAAAGGCTTGAAATTGCCTCCTGTTATATAACTAAATCAGAACGTAGGTTTTAAACTTCTATATTATAAAGTGTGAACAGTATCTTAAAGACTTTAAACACGCTTTAGTTATACTGCTTCACAAGAGGGAGATACTGTACATGTAATGCAAGTAATTATCGGAATAATTCTATTCTCCAGGTAGTAAAATCTGGATAGATTACTGGTACAGTTTTTGTCGAATGCGTTTGAATTTGTTGACCAATTAATTTTACTAAACGAACTTAAAAAGTATGAATTTGTCAATTTTCTGATAAATTGGTTTACATGATAAATGAGTGAACGTAGTCAGTCTGTGAAAGTTTGTAATAAAATAATACGTATATTAAGTGTATTGTTTGATGCCCCAATGGAAATCAGCTTTTAACTGTTTGGGCTTACCGTTGCTAAATAAATGGAATAAATAAATATACTTATAGTCAAAATTTATTATTTCGTTTACTGTGTGTCACTTTTTAGTTTATTTGTTTAATCTTAAATTTCAATAATACTACTTAATAATTGCATTATATTTCCTCATGTATTTCATAAAAATCATAAATAGTCTATAATACTCTACATTTAGGATACAAAAACAAACAATTCCCTTAACAAAAGTACTCCAAACGGGAAGTAAGCATTGTAAACTATAATTAAATAAACAAGTTACACAGTGTTTACCTGGCTACTAGATAGGGAGATGGGTTTTTTAAACACGGTCCACACAATAGCTTCGTTGCATTCCGGCGTGGTCAGTGAACCAGGATAACGATAAAATCTAGTAAGATCATCTGGTAAAATAGAGTTCAAGTCAAAAACTTGAATTTCGGATTGATTTCCTGTTGTAAAATAAAATATTTTTTTAAATTTTATATTCATTATAAATACTTTCGAATTGATTTCCTGTTACAAGATAAAATAATTTCTTTTATTTTCTATTCATTATCAATACTGTTTTGATGGTATTCTTTCATAAACGACCAGACAGGGTCCTCGAAAAAAAAAAGAACAGATTACATAGCGTAATTGTTGGAGCAATGTCTGTAAAGAGAAGGACGTATCATACTAATCTCCGTTTCATGTGAGTGCTTTAAATATTATTTTTTTAAAATTCAAATTCAAATAAAGATTTATGTTCTTCCTTGAATAATAAATGGTACATACAAAAGGTAAAATAATTTAAACAATAGTAATCTTAAAATATATAAATCTTTAAACAAATAACTGTTGCTTAACCATTTAAAATTATGAAATCGTATAATTTAAATTAAATGCAAGGAAGATAGGCAATTGCCCGAGAAGATAAAAACCTAAAAGTTAAAAAAAAAACATAGATTAGTAAGACATAAAAAAAATGGTCCCAGACAGACAATACGTAACATGAAGACAATGAAGCAAAGAAAAAAGAAAATAATAATAACTAAAATTCGGAGCCGGAAATTGTTAGAAACATACAGAATGGTGGATAGGACTGCAAAAGAAAATAATGATATTGGGAATTAATGTATTTTTTAAATTTAGTTATAGTGTTTTTTTATTTTTTATTTTTATTTTTTTTTAAATAAGAATTAATCATTTGGGAGGGTAAATCGTTCAAAATGTTGGCCCAGAAAATCTAATACTGTGCTGGATGATGTTTGTTACATTTTCTATGAACTGGAATATGGATAGCGGATCTATTTTTTCTGAAGTCTTCATTCAAGAAAGATTTGGATTTAAACAGATGGCAAAGATGACTGTGAGTCAGCATTTGTTGAAATCTGTTTTCTTTTGAAATCTTTACTACAGTACGTAACAAATAGTCAACAATTGCTTAGAATCGAACTCAAATCTAGTGGGTGGAAGCGTCTGTATATTAAGCAGGAAGCTCGGCTTCAAATCTTGGTTAAGGAAATATTTTAATTATATTTAATGTTTGTAATTTATGTTTAACATTATCGCAAGATATTTTATAGTTTATCTCTGTACATATTATACTGTAATCCAATAACGATATTTTAGGTAACAATTACAGGCAAATCAAAAATCGCAAATAAATTGGCTAGGTCTATTATAATTTATTAAAATTCATTTAATCTAGGTTACTTAACCTACCTTTGACATTACGATAGAAAAGATAAGATAAGGTAAATGAGAATTCTATAACGCTCATATCAATTTTAGGATATGCTTGAAAACTAAGGCATTAAATATCCTATAAACTAACCAAAAGCAGAGGAACCATTATTTACCGCTCTGTTTACCAGTACACTGAAGCCCCAGTGATGGCTCGCTGGTTTATTGGTAGATTGTTCCAAAGTTTGCGAGCAGTAACAGAAAATTACCGATTGTCCATGAATAACGCATGTGGCTCAAAAAGCAATGACTTGCCGCTGGGGCGAAGATTACGTGATCGTTTTTGACTAATAAGAGGTCATTGAGACAACTGAGACCCAAACAGCTTATTTTTTTTAAATACGATTAATAACATCTTAAAAGTAATTCTTTTTGAAATAGGAAGCCAATGCAGTTGCTGAACAGGTGTGATGTGTACATATTTCTGTGTGCCAGTTATGACTCGGCAGCAGTATTCTGTATCAACAATTGAAGGCACTAAATGAGTGATTTTAAAGAAGAGAATTGCGCAGGTTGGGCAAAGCATAATTCATATTAACGTACCTGCTTGTTGAACATCTTGTATAGCACTGATAATGGTGTTAAAATTCGAGTTGTCTTCATTAGATTCCTTGAATTAAACATTTACAAATTTAAGAATTTATAGAAAAATATATTATCTTCATAGCTTAGCCTTCTGATTTTGGTGTTTCGAAATACTAAAGGTAGTATCTTTTGATTTAGTTTCGGATATTTTCAGGCTTGACGACGTGACGTACCATTAACATATTAAAATCATTGGTATGCTCTATTACCACCACCACCATCATCATCATCATCATCATCATCAGCATCATCATCATCATCATCATCATCATCATCATCATCATCATCATCATCATCATCATCATCATCATCATTATCACAATCATCATGATAACAATCTTCATCTTGTTCATGATAATCATGATCATTTTCATCATTATTTTAATCATGCTCATTTTATTAATCAGAATAAATAATACTACAAGGCACCCTCTAATTTGTGAATCCTCTAATTCCGAGGACCTCAAATTCGAGACCACTTTTTCAAAAGAACAAAATAACAATCTTTTAACACGAATCTAATACTTTAAGAGAAAACCAAACCCAAGAGAGCCCCAAATGTTCAGGTCGCAGAGGTGGTCTCGAATTGGAGGGTGAACTACAGCGGCGTCACGTAGTTTGTGGGGCCCTGACACTGACTGTTATTGGGGGGCCCTCATGCATGCCAAGTTCGAAAATTTCGCAGGCGTGAGACTTTTCTTCTAAAACCCCTCCCCTGGGGTGTGGTGGGTGTCCGGGGCATCCTCGAAATGGTTTCTTCCCTAAATACCCAAAAAATGCATTGTTTGCTACTTTAGGGTTGTATTTTTACAACTGAAAATCTGTTAGGAATCCACATTTTTTTTTAATGGGAATGCATATTTCTGCCGTCCATGATCGAACCTATCCCACTAACATGAGCCGCACGCGTGGCAGCTGACAGTGTGTTCTTGATCCTATTGATGCAGCTAGTGTGATCTGATCTGATCGAAAAACTAGTAAGATAAATATGTATTTTTTACTGACAATTATCAGAATATATCAACTAAAGAATACATGAGATAGGGCCTACCATAAAAAATAAATGTAAAATTATATGATAATAGGCCTACTGTAATTATGAGACATGAAAATTTTTTTATTAATATCTAAACATTTTAAGTTCGAGATGAGCTCTTTGTTGAAGATCCATGCTGTCAATCTTTATTTAACTACAATGTCGGGGCCCCCGTACCTGGGGGCCCTGGCGCTCCGACCCCCTCCCCCACACCCCATCAGCGCAACAGCGTGACGCGACTGGAGAACTGTAGCATAAATAATTTACCCCCAATGGTTTTTTATTCGCTGTTCTTGGGAATTTTAAAACAGGTTGTATCAATATGACCAGGGAACAGTGAAATTAATTAATTTCACTGTTCCCTGATATGACAATAGGTAAATATGAGAGTTATCAACACCTGAATGAAAACTCCAAGCACGGCCAGTCCTGTTGGATCGTTGGCTGCTGCAGGTACACTGGTAAACCTGTCACTATAATGGACAACATGTATCTGAAACGCAAGAAAAATAATAAATAGATTGCAGCGGTGTAGAGCTTAACAAGTTCTTTGGGAGGAGTAGGAGGTAACATTACCAGAAGCAGCAGCAGCTACAACACTAGCAGCAGTAGCAGTAGCAGTAGCAGCAACAGTAATGATACCTCAAAATTATAGTTTAAAACACTTGTTAATTTTACAGCCACACCTTCAAATAATTTTATTTTGATAACATTTTTGAAAGTATTATTAATTTAAATTGAAACTGTATATAAAGTATTTTACAATTTTATACAATTGGAGCATCGAAAATGCTCAAAGGTCCATTTTTAACAATGTAGGCATATGCCAGTTATATAAGACCGGAACCCATAATATTCTCTAAGCAACCTCAAACAAAAAATGTACTATTTATCGCACAGCGTACCTCTGCCGGGTATGCCGTACTGTCGACCAAATGTTCAGATCCTTGTTTAAGAGTGCTTCCCCAGTGAAAATGGAACTGAGCAGTCAAATATGAACCTTGAAGTCCGCCACCAGAAATCGAATAATCTCCGTCAAGATTCACTTGCACTACATAATACATAAAATATGATGACGTCGCATAGTTTATGGCTTACTATTCAATTCATACACTGCATCTAAATAGCAACGTGTTACGTTAATATTTCATTTTCCTCTATTATTTAAAACCTATTACTAAAAACCTAACAGTAAACACACACACACACACCATATATATATATATATATATACTGTCTCTTATACACATCTTTTTAGGTAACAATTAGCAAGCCTTAAGTAACGCATGTGCTTTCTGGGTGAAGTCCGAGTCCAAATGGGCCCTGGAGTAACACTGATACTCAACACTCTCCTACAACGCCTTAACAATACCGCCCCCACCCCCATGGCAAAAGGGCATAACTGACATTTTTGGAGAAATTGAGTTATATAGCCTAGTGGGGTCAGTACATCATGTTACACATGTTGACACAAAAAAATTGTAAAAAAAGTGTCCCCCGGGCTAGATAGGGGCATGGCAAAAGGGCATAACTACACAATTTTCAGTAAATTCCCAAGGCAAAAGGGCATAACTGCAAAGATAGGCTGGGATACGCTGAAGCGTGACGTTCTTTCAACAGCCAACCAAACAGAAGAGAGCTTTCTCCCTGGTTACAATGAAGGTTGCATGTTAAGTTGTATTATTTTTATTATTCTTACTGTTTGTGTACTCACAATTTGTAAATAGAAATTTTTTTAATAGTATGATTCTTGACAGTAGCATATGTCTAGTTAATGTTAGGCAAACATGATAAGCCTGGTTAATTTATGCTATATAATCTTGCCTTACTTTGAATGGCAACAGTTTACTACTATGGAAATAAACTATAGGAAAATAGTAATTGTTTAATAAAAATAATTAACCATGGCAGAATAACAATTCACATTTTAACTAGAAATAACAGTAACAAAGAGGGACAACAAAAACGATTATTTAGCAAATAACTATGGCAAAGAGGCACAACTACAACATTTATTTAAAGCAAATGGCATGACAAAAAGGTATAAATGCACAGTTTACTCGAATCAACTGTGTTCACTAAGCAAACAAAAACTTACATTTCCATCTAAATCTATATATATAATACATTTTCTAAATATTTTATTAGAATATAAAAAAAACAATAATATTCTTAATCATTTCATTATTACTTGAATTTAGATCATAGAGAAGAATTGCTAATAATAATAAATAATAATAATAATAATAGGCCTAATTTATATTGTAATTACATGACTTAAAATATAAATTTATAAACTTCCTTGTGTTGTGGTCATATTAGACTGTAATAATATTAAAAACCATTCAACATAAAACATATCAAAATTATTAAGTTAAACTTTCTACTTCGGTGCATGAATATAACGTAATTTTGGAATATATGAGATTTACATAACATTTGAGAATGTACTGAATATAAAATCTTAAATATTTTACATCAGCAATCTATCAGAAATACGGGGATTGGTTATACTGTAAGCCTTCAGAACCCCTGCAATACTAAAACTGGGATCCAACAGGCAGTGAATATTCCATTTTGATTTAGTGTAGAATACAGCACGTTACCATAACGGTACCATTGTAGTTACAATATTACTGTATGTAGAATCATCAATAAGTAGGAAAACATAACATACTGTATTTGCCTTGGCCACCATTAAGCAAGAGTGGGGCCCTGGCCTATCCGGGGTTCATTTGGACTCGGAGGAACTAAGCATTTCCCCAGAAAGCACACAGGTGTACATATCTGGTCAAACCTCCATAGTAAAATGATGGGTCGTTTGGACTGAACCCATCTAATACATCAGCCAAAGAGTGTGCTTGTGGGATTTTGTTCTATTTGGGTTTTTTTTTTTAAATTATAGAAAAAGTTACAAGGCGTTTTAATAGAGTGATGGGTAGTACAGTAGTAAGAAGGGCTCGGCCCCCGTGGCCTCTCAAGGACCCACTTGAACTGGGACTTGGCCCATAAAGCACATGCGTTATGCACGATTAAGACTCGATAGTAAAATGCTAGTTAGTAGTAAGAGAACCCACCCCCCTCCCCACCGAGAGCGCACGAACATTAGGCAACTAAGTCCTGTTTATTTTTTATACAGTATGCCATAATTAGATTTACAGGAGAATATATAAACAACTACACAGTTTCTAATATGTATATACCGGAAAACATCATTGGCAGAGCTTTCAAATGATACCAAACACGACAGATTTTGGTAATTTTGATTTTTTTTTACCTTTTGGCCTTTTGTGTCTTGTGACTTTATATATTGATCTATATCGCTGTAAATATGTATTATGTTGTTTAGGTGTAATGACAATAAATGATCAGTGTATAATTCACTTTCCATTGACACCAATCATGACCATGTTTTATGTGGTGAGTCAGTCATCTTGAACTTCAAAATGGTGGCCGATGACGTTGGGAAAAATGGCACCTAACTTTTTTTAATTCAGCTCCGTAAAAATGATTAAATTAGTCAATAAAATATATTTATGCACAGAAATCTATCTGGATTACATAGAAAACTTTACTAGTAGCTTATATACTAGTTCTTATTCTATGTACATTTTAAGTATATTTTGCGATTATTTTAAAACAAATAAACACCTATTTTTTCATTATGTTCCATTCTAGCATGAGTGACAGTAGTTTTTATATGTCTAGTTTGTTGCCTGTCTAGAAATTATGAGTTTAAACACCAACATCATATTTGTAGCCTATTTAGTTCCAATTTTATGCACATTTCAGATAAATTTGGCGGCCATTTTGAAAAATGGCCGCCATTTGTATACAAGACGTAAAATCAAGTGTCAACAGGGCTTAGGGTGACCAGAAGGGATTAATTAGGATATCTGGCTATGTGGATTGCTTCTAACATTCCACTCCCCCTAACTCATTTTTTCAGATATTTATTTCTAGTCTAATGGGCATATGTTTCTGAATTATAGCCCTTAGTGGGGGTAACCTAGGGTGATAGGTAGTGACCAGTGGCACTCTGGTCGATCGTTGACGTGGTTTGTACGTCAGTGTTTGAGCACGAGGTATGTCCTTTGCTTTTTTTTTCTTTTATAGCATTTTCAATGGGTCCTCGATGATAATTTCTATTCCGGAGATGTCCGGATAGTTCTTCTGTTCGATTCTGAAAATCTAAATCCGAAGAACAAATGCGTCTCATGCGCAATGCTTGGCTGTACGGAATGTTTTTTGTACAGTGCGGGGGTGACAGCTGCCAGCGAGCAGGTACATGTGCTTATCCGTGGGTTTACGGAAGAGATCAGTTTTAAGTGCACCATTTTCCATGGTCACGGTGATGTCCAAAAAAATCTACACTGCTTGTGGATTTGTTAGCAGTGAATTTGATTGTCGGATGAGCCGAATTAATGTTCAATAGGAACGTGTCGAAACTATCTTCACCATGGGTCCAGATCATGAAGATATCATCGATGTAACGAAACCAAACATCTGGTTTCTTGGGCTGTAGGGACAGGAAATTGGCCTCAAATTGTCCCATAAATAAGTTAGCAAAAGATGGAGCCATTTTGGTGCCGATCGCTGTGCCATGAATTTGAAGGTAATGACCGTCGCTGAAAACAAAGTTATTATTGGTCAGAATCAGCATGAGATGTGATTTAGATGGGGTTTTGCCCCGAATTTGCTTGTAATTTGAAATGCACGCATTAACACCTTCTTCATGAGGGATATTAGTATAAAATGACGAAACATCAAGTGTAGCCAGAAACAGTATTATTAGGTAAATTTGAAATTTTTTGTTAATTTTGCGGATAAAGTCCGTGGAGTCCTGAATGTACGAGGGGATAGCAACAACATACGGTCTCAATAAATCATCCACATATTCAGAGATTTTTTTTCTGTAGCAGTACTGTTGCCCGAAATAATGGGTCTGCCAGGATGGCCTGCTTTGTGGATTTTGGGTAGGACATAGAAACGTCCTGGTGCCGGATCGACCTGGATGAGATGGGGTCCAATTTTGCATCTAGATGTGTATAAGAGACAGGTATTTATGTATACATGTGTGTATATAC
>NW_022732216.1:82011-84799 GCF_011630105.1 Anneissia japonica
TATATATATAGTGTTATAAGCTTTCTTGATTGTGTATCAAACCAGATAGGCCAGATAAACTACGGTAAAGTATATTTTGTAAAAAAAATAAAAATTATCCGCTTACCAGTATCTCCGGTATAGCTCCAGCCTGAAAAAAAGTAATATTTTAATTATTTCGATATTCCACTTTTATTTTTTTGAAGGCAACATTGTGATCAAGTCGAATAACATAGAATAGAATAGGACATTGTATAGCGCCGGTATCCGCCAGATATGACGCTCATGGCGCTTCCGCAAATGTTTTATGGGTTATATGCAGCACAGAAAATGAATGTTCAACATGTTAACATGTTGACATGTTAACAAGTCAAAATATGCTGAAATTTCTATCTAATAAACGTATACAAATATTCTTATGGGAAAGCTGTGTGACAAATAACCTGCATGGCAAAAGTCCCGCCGCCTCCCCTTATCTGCAAAAGCTCCTATTCATTTAGCATCGAAAAATTTTAATTATTTAAAAAACTGCTATAAAAAGCTAATCTGTCAATCATTCATTAATATTGAGCTCATTGCAAGAAGATATTTAAACAATAAACAGTAAGTTATTTTGAATCCCCTAATTTGCATATTAATAATTTGCATATAAACAGAGATGTTTATTCGGCCAAAAACACCATCAAAAAGTTAAAACAATAAATTGTTATGCATGACACGTTGCCAGAATTCTTAGGCCTATAATAATGTAGTTAGATTGGGATAAAGTCCTGTCTAGACTATCAAATTTTATTTGACAAAACATGTGACATGCCTAAATATGGTCATGATGACATCACATCATGGCCATTATATAGACAAAAAAGAAACTTTGATAATCTGGACTGAGCTTAACTTACTCAGTATGCATCTCTTTTGTACAAACCTGTGTACCCGTTGCCACGTCATATCACAGAAGAGATTTTGCGGAATGGAGGACTAAGGGCTTTGGGTCGGAACACTAGTTTAAATTATTATTATTGGAATACCATCTACAACCTTTGCGCGTCCTTGCCCATTTCATACTGCCATTATATTTTCGGATTGTTTAAAATCCTAGTATCACTGTGCTTGACAGTATACCATGAAGCCATGTCGCTTGTGTGATGCCAGTCACACGCATGTACTTAAATTCACTTTAACAATACTGAGAGTGGTTTTCGACCTAGAGGCAAGTGTGATGAGATATCCATTATTTTTAAGACAAAATTAATACAATGTGCACGAAAACTATCAATTAAAAAAAAAAATGTAAAGATTCGAAATCTTTTAAATCCAAAGCCAACGTAAGAGATCTCCTTCCAAATAATTATGTTATGCTCATCTAAAATAAAGCTACGCTTAAAAGAAAATACAGGAATAAATCTTCATATTTGAAGAGCACTAATAAAGTCAATAAAGGGTCTTTCAATTCAGGGACGTAGCCAGGATTTTGAAAGGGGGGGGGGGAGCCGTTATGCGAATTACGTATGACCCCGGCGGGGTCAAGGGGGCGAATCCCCCGTGAACTAGCGCACTCTGAACGCTCTTAGGACTGTTTGAGAGGATAATTTGAAAATTGCAATAGACGCATTATAAATAAGCGAAAAAATAATTATATAATAAATCAACAGTTGCAGATAAAGGAATTCGAAAGAGAGGTAAACCAGGGAGGGACTTTCACAGACCGAGGAACCACTCACCTCAGCCCCACCATGGTTGGGGCTGAGGTAAGAAAACTTATGATTAGGGCATCTCTAGATGGCCGGAAATTACACTCTCGCACTTCAATTTGAATATATTTTTCCTTTTTTTCCTTAAAAAATGAAGGGGGAAGGGGGAGTGCCTTGAATCCACCTCTGCTCAAAACATTCTTTATCCAGAATAGTCATAATCACGAAAAATGGACATGAAAAACCAGATCACATCCTAAAAACAAACAGCAGTCACTAAGACATACATCAGGAGCCGACTCGATGGAGTTTAATGTCATACCCGATGATGAATTTTACTATATAAAAGTGTCATTTCCGGCCATCTCGAGAGGTACTATTTCCTCAAATCTTCTCACCCCAGCCCCACAATGGTTGGAGCTGAGGTGAGAAAATTTGAGGAAATAGTACCTCTAGATGGCCAGAAATGACACTTTTAGTAAAATTCATCATCATCACATCACCATTAGTCAAAATGAAGCGCCAAATAAATTCTCATGGTCTTTTATCAAGGATTTTTGACAACCGTAGAGATCTTATTAATGTGTGTGTATACAAAGCTTAAAAACATTGTCTTTGAGTATGTACTTTACATAGGCCTACTTCAAAAACGTGATTTAACAACCCCCATGGCTGGGGCTGAGGTGAGAAAATTTGAGGAAATAGTACCTCTCGAGATGGCCGGAAATGACACTTTTATATAATAAAATTCATCATCATCACATTACCATTATAGTCAAAATGAAACGCCAACAAATTTCTCATGATCTTTTATCAGGAATCTACTTAATATCCAGGACAACTTAGGCCTAATTATAGCTTACTAAGCTTTAATTATATATACTATAGTATGATCAACAAATCACAACTTTTTTTTTCGCATTTAGCACAATTTTCTTCACTTTTTATTGCTATTAATATTATTATCAATTATTACTATCGTCACTATCATCATTGTTATTATTATTATTACTATTAGTAGTAGTATTATTAAACAAACATGATCCTTTATCAGGGATTTTTGACAACCATAGAGATCTTATTCGTATTAATGTGTGTGTGATATACCATAGGAAAAA
>NW_022732216.1:85690-91186 GCF_011630105.1 Anneissia japonica
TATATATATATATATATATATATATATATATATATATATATATATATATATAGAATAGAATAGAACATTCGTATAGCGCCGGTATCCGCCAGATATGACGCTCATGGCGCTTCCGCAAATGTTTTATGGGTTATATGCAGCACAGAAAATGAATGTTCAACATGTTAACATGTTGACATGTTAACAAGTCAAAATATGCTGAAATTTCTATCTAATAAACGTATACAAATATTCTTATGGGAAAGCTGTGTGACAAATAACCTGCATGGCAAAAGTCCCGCCGCCTCCCCTTATCTGCAAAAGCTCCTATTCATTTAGCATCGAAAAATTTTAATTATTTAAAAAACTGCTATAAAAAGCTAATCTGTCAATCATTCATTAATATTGAGCTCATTGCAAGAAGATATTTAAACAATAAACAGTAAGTTATTTTGAATCCCCTAATTTGCATATTAATAATTTGCATATAAACAGAGATGTTTATTCGGCCAAAAACACCATCAAAAAGTTAAAACAATAAATTGTTATGCATGACACGTTGCCAGAATTCTTAGGCCTATAATAATGTAGTTAGATTGGGATAAAGTCCTGTCTAGACTATTAAATTTTATTTGACAAAACATGTGACATGCCTAAATATGGTCATGATGACATCACATCATGGCCATTATATAGACAAAAAAGAAACTTTGATAATCTGGACAGAGCTTAACTTACTCAGTATGCATCTCTTTTGTACAAACCTGTGTACCCGTTGCCACCTCATATCACAGAAGAGATTTTGTAGAATGGAGGCCTAAGGGCTTTGGGTCGGAACACTAGTTTAAATTATTATTATTATTGGAATACCATCTACAACCTTTGCGCGTCCTTGCTCATTTCATACTGCCATTATGTTATCGGGTTGTTTAAAATCCTAGTATCACTGTGCTTGACAGTATACCATGAAGCCATGTCGCTTGTGTGATGCCAGTTACACATGTACTTAAATTCACTTTAACAATACTGAGAGTGGGTTTCGATCTAGAGGCAAGTGTGATGAGATATCCATTATTTTTAAGACAAAATAATTACAATGTGCACGAAAACTATCAATTAAAACAAAAAATGTAAAGATTCGAAATCTTTCAAATCCAAAGCCAACGTAAGAGATCTCCTTCCAAGTAATTATGTTATGCTCATCTAAAATAAAGCTACGCTTAAAAGAAAATACAGGAATAAATCTTCTTATTTGAAGAGCACTAATAAAGTCAATAAAGGTTCTTTCAATTTCGCATATAATAACTACAACCCTCTTCTTAGTACATTGTTATTTTGAAGAAATTGTTTATTGTCTTCTTGAGGCCTCATAAAAAATGGATTACTAGTGGGAAATCAAAGATTAAGCTATTGTACATTCTATCACTTAGAACATTATAACTTTTTTGGACTAAAATATAATGCCACTAAATGTATATCAAATTATTTAAAATATTGAGACCAAAATATCATGGAAGTATTAGCAACTATGAACAAATTCTGTAATTATCTTAATATCAACCATGCGAATTGATTAGCGGGAAGAATTCACAAATCGCAAAGACGTCAGAGGGTCAAGGACTAGTTAAAATCACCTTAAATAAACTACTTTAAGAGCACGCATGATTAATCTATAATAAGGGTCGTTTCTGGGTATGTGATAATTGGAAGATGATTAAGGATTTATCATATTATTCGCCATTTTGTATACAAAGTGGGGCATTTTTGGGTTGGGTGAGCCCGGTGTACAGGGGGATCGAAGTTAAGGCCTCAGTAGTCCAGTTGAAATCCATGTATAGGCCTACATCATGTGAAAAAAGAGGTCTATAATTGAGGCGCCGGTACATGCGGACAAAACACATTCAACGGAAGTTTAATCTCACTTTTATTTTTCCAATCAAGGTTGTCGACTTTTGGTTACAATTTTAAAATAATACTGCTGCAAAAAAAAAAAAAAACAAAAAAAAAACAAAAAAAAAAAAAAAAAAAACAGTTTCGCTGGAATCAGTAGTACTTTTAGTCCTCGGAGGCATTCAAAATATTTTAATTCAAATATTTTGTTTTCATACCAAAAAGGTATGTGGATATATATTGTTGTAAAAAATATTGTCCCCATCAGAATTTCAACCCAAACCCTGTTTTTTTTTTGTTTTTTTTTACAAAAAATATATGTTATTTTTTAATAATCGATCGATGTTAATAACCATCGATTTTAATTTAATAACCATTGATGTTAACAGACTAAAATGGCTCGATCACATGACACATCTATCACCACATACACCAGCTAAACAAGCACTAGCCCAAGCCAAATGAAAGAATAATAATAACAACAACAACAACAACAATAATAATAATAATAATAATAATAATAATAATAATAATAATAATAATAATAATAATAATAATTAAATATTTATATAGCGCCAATTCTAAATTATATGATGAAAGGTGCTGGGAGTTATAAATATTACCCTGGTTATTGGATAACATACGATGGCAAACTAGCACACAAAGTGCAAACTTCTCTGCTCCCTGAAAGTAGAAAAAAGAAAGTAGGACGACAGAAACTTACAAGGCTCACCATGATGAAGAAAACATTAAAAGACATCGGCCTTGACTATAAACAAGCACAAAAATGAGTCATACACGGAGAGAAAGAAGAAGCTAATCAGTGATTGACCAGTTGTAGAACCCAGTCAAGAAGGATCACCTGTTGTGGTGATTCTTCATACATCCATATGTTATTATAATATTATGCTATTGGTAGTATATATGTAGATGTCATTTTAAACTAATTATGGTCTTAGATTCAAGTTGGTAGGTTGTATACCAGTGGAGTAAGAGGATTTTAAAATTCAGATATGTTAGACCAGGCTATAATTGAGATAGGTGCCACTTGGAGAGGTAGAAATTCTCATATGGTTTTTCTAGACCAGTTTTTTATGGGGAATCAGAATATGTGAGGTAAAAGGGGCGTAACCTGAGAACTTTCGCGTGAGGGCGCTTTTTTCAAAATGGCCGCTAAAATCCAATAAACTACATATATATATATATATAGGTAAAATAAGCACAAAAGAGGTAGGTTTGACCAACTTTTGAATATGTAATGATAGGAGTCAAGTATAATTAGCTAAAGGTATTAATGTGAAGATGTCGAGAGGCAATTGAGGGCGCTTTTAAAAATGGCGGCCAAAATTAAAGAACAGCTTAACAGCAGCTTTAATACCCTAAATAAATTTGGTTAAGTTTTACAAAACATGAATGTAATAACTGCTGTTGACTTTTAAAACCCTAAATAACATATTTTAGGGTGGTAGAGCTAACTCACTTTTGGAAATGTAAGTAAAAATGCCCCCTTATATGGAAAATATCACCAGAATCCTAAAAAAAAAATCCAGCTTTCTTACAAATATCCGGTTGTTTTTCATTATTTTTGTGTACTACACAATGTATTCCAGAGGATCACACAAGTACTACCATAATTTACATGTATAAAGGCATTAATTCCTTTATTACATAATTGTCCTTTACTGTGTAACCCTATGTTGAGCAATAATCTTCATGTATTGCTAATCACACTGCAATCTGAAAGTCTTTATTATAAACAGTTCTTGAACGTCCATGGGCATCACTCTCTCTATCATTTTTTGCTTCATTTGATCATTCCATCTGTTGTGAATATTATTTTTATTGACCAAATCATTTACGTCTGCTTAATTTCCATTTTAGCGATTAAATTTCCTCAAGTGCTCAAGGGTCTACTTGCAAACATGGTGGTAGCAGTGATATGTCTGTGATCTTGCTTGATTTCACATCTTGCTTGATTTACACTTTTCCCCTTAACTCCATGCCAGTCTTCAAGTTCCTCAGATATCTTTTGTGACAGAACACCTAAAACTTTAAAGTTATACACATCAGAAAACTTTGCCTTTGACTACAGAAGCACAAGATCCAATAAGGGATGATTTCTTCGCTGGTGAAAGTAATGCCACTTAATGTGAACAACTTTCGGTATTTGCCAGTGTTTGTCTCTAAAATGGCTCTCTCGGTTTTCATAAAATAAGATATACAGTAGCAACGACTGAATTATCGATGCCTCCAGAATGGAACGGTTGATATTTATGTATTGGTTGTAATTCCTTAAAGCATACATTGCATGCAGGACAACTTTTGAGTCTGCTTTTCTTGGCTGCTACTAAGATCTGGAACTAATAAAAAATCTCTTTCAGTGACATGGATGCATTCTCGCCGATAGCAATAGTATTCAAAAAGGTATCCAGCCAGTTTGTCGAAATCCAGTTTGCCGAATCCAGTTGTTTACTGAAATCATGAAATCCCAGTTTGCCAAAACTCAGTTTTCCGAAACCCAGTCCAAATCTCTGTGTTACAAAAGTACAGCATACTGTGCATTTGAAAGGAAGGAGCTTCATTTGTGTACAAATTAAAAGGAAAAATATTGGAAGACAAAAAATCTGTAGAAAAACACACTTGAAAGCAGGGCTATCAGTTAAAATTAGAATAAAATGAAATGAAATTCGTCGTATCCTTCTACAATTCTCCCTCTGCAAACCCTATCAGGATTGTTGTGCCAGGTCCCTGACCACCGAGGCTCAAGTCGGCCCCTTGAGTCAGACCCCCTGTCGACAAATTTCGGGAGCCCCAATTGATATGTGTGTATATTGTAGATTATTATTAGTTTGTTTATTTCCTTTTAAATTCATATTTTTTAAAATATGAATTTATGTATTTATAATAGGTATGCTAATAAAACGTTTTAACTGCGAGGCCTATTAAATTGAATTTTATTTGCTGATAGCTGATTGATTTACAGATTAAAAGGAAAAGAATCATTTAACTAATAAGCCGATATTTCATAGACGAATACATAGTAAGAGAGTGTTCCAACATGAATGTCATGCTGTAGTTAATGTTTTATGGCTTTTATTTTATTTTCCAAAAAGTGGGTTTTAGCGCAAACTGGGTTTCAACAAACTGGGATTCGTAGTTTTTGATTCAGCAAACTGGCATTCGGCAAACTGTGTTTTGGCAAAGAGAAATCGAAAATCTGGCAGTCAGCAACCTGGGGTTCTAAAATCTGGCGTAGAAGCACCAAGAAGAAGCCGACACGAAAGTCTTCTGTATGCAAAGCATGCTTTAACGAATAACAACCAAGACATAGCAATAATCCGTTCTTTTTCTCGAGAAATCAGTATTACAGACAATTACACCCCGGCTTTCTTTCTTAAAGGAAAACGTAGCTTCTGTAATCATAAACTGAGTTTGTTGAAACTTTCAGCAACTTCGGAGTTTTAGATGTTCTGTCACAAAAGTTGTATGTCTCACTGCTGCTTGGAGTTAAGGAGAAAAGTGTAAATCAAGCAAGTAACATGTTCAATACAAAGTTTTGCAGAGACAAGATCACTGACATCATGGTTGCCACCATGTTAGCAGAAATTCCCGTGGAAGTCCAAGAAT
>NW_022732216.1:91326-99446 GCF_011630105.1 Anneissia japonica
TTTTCAAAACAGAAAAGGGCTAATAATAAGGGGGCATTTTACTTACATTTTCAAAAGTGAGTTAGCTTACACCCCTAAAATATGTTATTTTGGGTTTAAAAAGTAAACAGCAGTTATTACATTCAGGTTTTGTAAATTAAACAAATTAATCTAGGGTATTGAAGCTGCTGTTAAGTTGTTATCTAATTTTGGCGGCCATTTTAAAAAGCGCCCTCAATTGCCTCCGGGAATCTTCACAATAATAACTTTAGCTAGTTATACTTTACTCCTATTATTACATATTCAAAAGTTGGTCAAACCTACCTCTTCTGTGCTTATTGTACCCATATATATGTAGTTTATTGGATTTTGGCGGCCATTTTGAAAAGCGCCCTCATGCGAAAGTTCTCAGGTTACACCCCTTTTACCTCACATATTCTGATTCCCCATAAAAAAACTGGTCTAGAAAAACCATATAAGAATTTCTACCTCTCCGAGTGGCACCTATCTCAGTTATGTGAAAACATACCGCCTCTGAGGATAAACATCTGATAAATTTGTTGTTAGTTTTCTTATTCATTCCGAAAAACAACTTTACAAAGTGTGCCTCATAATACTGTTAATGTATGTATGTATGTTTGTACGTATGTTTGTTTTGTTTGTTTCTTTATTTGGTATCATAAAATTCAGCAATTTACAAACGACAAAAGTGAAACTTCAAAAAAAGATACAGACATACATAAACACCGAAATACAAATATAGTAGGAAAAAGATAGTAATCACAGACAAAACAAAATAAAAGTAGTCGATTTTATCCTGGGCACATAAGGACATTTGGTGTCAACTGAGTTGTTAATCCAGGTTAAACAAGAAATAAAAATAATTGCCGGGATAGCCTATAAGAGTTGCGACAATTTATTACCAATGGGGATCCGACATTAAAGACCAAATGTGAAAAATAGGTGTGGGGGAGGGGATAGAAATATAACAAAATTGGTTAATAAATTTATAAATCTTAAATTACATTTATAAATTTTTCAGTTACTGTATGATAAAATAAAAATGCAAAATTAATAGTATATGACACTACGTAAGTCAAATCATTTCAGAACCTTTGTTTTTTTTTTAATATAGGTCTATGCAGTAAACTTATCAGAAACAATATTTCTGTCAAACTTTGATTTTATACATGGAATTAATTTAGCATTACAACACGACTCACGTTTCTATTACATCTAACGTATACGAAAGAGGATTTAAAGCCTTATTTTACACATTTTCACTCTTTTTGGATTGTTCTCATCCAATCCGTATTTCTATTGGTTAGACGTTGTAATTTTTATCGCTGAATCTCAAAATGCGTTAGTTACGGGTTTGCGCATGCATATTTCGATTACAAAAGGGGTGAAGCTATAGCATAGCATGTTGGGTACTATAACGTTAAAGTTAAGGTTAACGTAATGCGGAGAAAACTACCTATTGAATAAGCGATCGGTCTGATCTGATCTCGGTGACTAAAATCATCTTCTGTTTACATCTTTAGTTTTGGGAATCTTTAGTTTATATTTTGCTAAACTCTCAGCGCGCGCTCGGCGGCACTAAAATTGTTTACTGTCATCACATAAAAGGACTGTATTACTAATATTACAAATTGAATTTAATTGTTATTAATTTGTTATAAAAAGTTTGATTTATAATTTAGGATTTTATTTAAAATTAATTCATAGGAATATATTAAATGTGATGAGAATTGAAATACCATTTAGCAGGAGAGTGCTGAAAAATACAGAAAACCTGTTTACTTTGTAGCTGTATTCCACTATAAATTAACTGTATGTAGGCCTCAGCTGAGCTGACCACACTCATGAGCTTCATGAATACTATTGATAGTATAAAGAAAGAGTTTGAATGTATGTCCGTACATGCATGTATTTACTGTACAGACAAATAAATACATGTACGTATTCTTGACAGAGGCTTGTCGGATGACAGTGGAAAATAGTAGTACTAAGTACTAAGCAATTTTCACTTTTTATGTTGTGTTATAAAACTTCATTTCAACACATGCATGTATATTTTTGTTTGGTTCAAAGTTCATTAACAAACGCTTTTACAAAGTTTACACGCTTAATTGACTTCCTATATTGTAGGCGTATGGTATGTAGGCCTATAGCCATCTCACTAACGACTGAAAGACAGATCAGATCAAAGGCCACACGAAATGATAACGTTTGATAAGCGTTGGTTTTTGGTTGGTTAAAAAAATATACTCTATTGGTAAACCAATTTATAAAATTACCGGGTCATGAATGAAAATTGCCTCTTTCCACGAAAGAATTATAAAGTTTTCAATACTCCGTATTTAAGTGCAGTATTATAGAGTAGTTGGTTTAAGTTTTACTCCCCGGGTACTGAGTGAGCAAATCGAGCAGCAAAACAAAACCCGCGCACATTGTATTATAAAGGTCAGCATTGTATTATAAAGGTCATACACTTTTACCAAAACTTTAAGAAAGTGTGACGTAGGGCAGATTCCTTGACAAAATAATCAAGTCTCCTACTGGTTAAAATAACAATACACCATCAGTTCAAGATGATCAATTTCAAATTCACAGGCAATTAATGAGAAGTGTTATTATTAACCAGAATTGTTATTATTAACCAAAAGTTTAGCCTTCAAGAGTTGGAATTAATTGAATGTAACATATACACTCGCAATTTCTAGAGCTTATTGGCGGATCTAGAGGTGGTAAAAAGGCCGCTTGCCCCCGGCAGCAGCCAAAATCCATGTGTGAAATAATTTATAAAAAAAGATGAAATTGGCTAAAACCGCAGAGCGCTCGGGGACCAAAATAGTTAAGGAAACACCCCCAAAAAACACCTATTACTTGAAACATAGTTTAACCCGATCATAGGACCTTTGCTATCAATCACCATCCTCCACAACAAAAGTCCTGGATTCGCCAGGTAGAGATGACTTAACTAAAAACCTCGAAAATTGTTCCAATACCTAAACTAAATCTTATAATCCCACATTCCACTCATTTACAAAATACAATCTGTAAACGTCTTTAACAAATCGTGGGGTTTCCTTCACTATTTTAATATTTATTTATTTAATTATATTTTCAAGTTTTCTTTAATCTAACTCATGAATATGTCATACCTGAGGCGGTTGCGTTTGATAAGGTAACAAGGAGGAGGATCACGGCGATGAAGATGTCCATTTTCGAATTATTTAACTACTGACGATACCAGTCTCCTACCGAAATGAGACGGTAGTCCAATCAAGAAGCTTCTTATAGCTCCATGGTCCAATACGCCCCTTTTTTAGACCAATGTACAATAAAACCAATTTTGTAATCACTCACGCATAACAAACACGTTGTTATCGAACACGCTGATTGGCTTTCGTGGAGCTACAGGTAAGTTCTTATCATAATTTGAGAGAGACAATATATACGGAAGCACCTAAGTGACTTGTCAAGATAATCCATCTCGCCATGTCGACATGATATGATATGTATATTATGTCGACTTGACAACATAATTATCTTGACAAGTCGTCAAGTCGAATGGCACTTAGGTGCTTCCGTAAATATAGAAGCCACAACGTTTAATCCTCTATCCCTCCCTGCTACGTTAGTGGTAGCGGAAAATTGGGAGTGGGGGGGGGGGGTGTTCAGTGGCAGCGGAAAATGGAGGGGTTGTTTATCAGGGGAAAATCCACTCGTCCAACAAGCATAAACCCTCCAAACTATCAATGTAAATTGCCAATCACCAAAGTTTTTTGTGATTACAATTACCTATATGAATATTGTGTTTTAAAATCACAAGATGGGGAGGGGTTCTTTATCAGGGTGAAAATCCAATCGTCCAACGAGCATAAACCTCGCCAGACTATCAATAAATTGTCAATCACCAAAGTTTTTGCGATTACAGTTACCTATATGAATATTGTGTTCTAAAATCACACAGTCACGTCGCAAAGGGATTCGCCTCATTGACTGCACAAGATTCACCTCTGAAATAAACCAAGAATATATGTAATAGAGGTTTCTTAAATTTCAGGTCTAAACGTAAAATATCACTTGGGTTTATATTTTTTCTTTTGTAATTTTCCAACAGTATACTGTAATCGTTAATATTAAATAGTTAAGTATTAAGTATTTTTGCTAAAGTAGGTCCAAAAATTGCAAATTCAATGAGAATTACGCCGGAAAACATGTTTTCCGTGTGTACATTATACACACTTGTGATTTGAAGTATAAACACAGGAAAGATAATTCTGCTATGCCGAGTTCTTCGTCTATAACCTTTGCACTTTGATTCAATGATAGGCCCAGTTGGGCCAGTTTGTCATTAATAAAACTTTGCGTACAGTAAGCATAAATATACAACGGACATCATCCGAATGCTACTCGAAGTAAGTAAACAGTAATTCCAACCGTTGTAATGAACTGTAATGTTATTTTGACATCAGCCCCACCACCCCCCACTCCGTCGGGGGAGCTGGTCCCCCGTCGGGGAGAAGAGCACAATCGTCGGGGAGAAAAAAATATATGTATTTTTTACATTATCATTAGTAGAACCGATTAAATAAGCCTTTTGGAGCCTTTTGATCGAAGCTCTACCACGCCCACTTTGTTTTCGTTGGGGAATTCTGACATCTGGTCGGGGAAGCCCCCATCGCCCAGCCGGGGACCTCGCCCCCTTCCCCGTCGGGAAAATCCTGGCGCCACCCCTGTTTGACATGTATTTCTTGAAAAAGAATGAACTGGAAACAAATTTTAAGAATTGTGCCGCCAATTTCCTCGTTTATGTGTTTAAATTAATCGTCGTACGTCAACTCTCAGGTAATGCTAAGTTGATTGTTAAATGTGTTATTGGTGTTACGGCTACCTCTCAAGAAATGCCCGCGCCCCATAGTTATCCTCCAAATATCACACACAAGTAGTTATAAATCACCTGAAATCAGGGCTGGCGCCATTAGGTGGTGGGGGGGGGGCTTCCATTCCCCACCCCCGCCACCCTTTGTCGGGGAGAAACCCCACAATTCGTCGGGTAGAAAAAATGTATATGTTGCATATTAGAGTAGACTATAAAATCGATTAAATAACCATTTGAAATTTTTTTCCCCGGCCGGGTTGGGGAGGAGGCTAAGCTTCCCCGACAGGGAGCGTGGACCTTAGACCTTAGAGGGGAACTTAGACCCTCGTCAGAGAATTCCTGGCGCCGCCTCTGTTTGAAACCTCTGTGTCACTTTTTTCTCGTCTGGGATATCGACCCACCCGCTAAGGACATTGCCCCTTTTCCCCCTCCGTTTTGAAGTTTTGATCTGTGTACAGCAGCCAAGGTGTATAAATCGAACAAGTAACTTACAGTTAAACATGAGCTTTATTTGTATTGTGATCAATAGGTCTTATGCGAAAGGTTATTTAAACGACATATTAAATTGCCGTAACCAATTGGCGACAAATTATACGTTACTGCAGGTTTAAAAGAAAATATGAGCTCAAATAATTTCATTTGGTGTCTAAATATATCATGAACAATTCTTGTGAGTGAACCAATGATAATGCGTACTGTTTGTAACGTTTCCGATCCGTTGTCAACGGACCTTAATCAGAAAATTCAATTCAATTCAATACATAAAAAAATACACATACATTAAAAGGTTATTATATAAAAGTATTTAAGATCAACATATAAAAACATTCAAATTTAGAATAATAAATTACAAAAAATACATTGCACAAATCTAAGAATTTATTATATATTAAAACATTGAAATTCTAAAAAATAATTACAAAAAAAAAAAGAATTGCGCAAAAATTAACAGAGCAAAGAGGATTACACAAAGGGAAGAGGAAATAAAGAAGGGAAAACAGAACACTACAAATGAAGACATCAAGAAAGTCATGATAGTGAGCCAAGGAAAGCAGTTATTACATAACAAAACATAAAGTTGTTGTTAAGATAATCCATTCAGGGTGTATTTTACCATTCAGATTTAGAATAAAATTCTTGGATCGTTTAGTTTTGGACCAATGGTAATTCATATTGTCTTTTTATACGAAGGTTGTAAGGCTTGTGAACAGTATGGGGCAGTAGATGATTTAGGGGATGGTTTTGGGTGTTTCACTTTGGTAAAATATCCCCTACAAGTCTTCTCTCTTCCAGTGTCCAGTAAGATTAGCAAGATTTAGAGCTTCATTGCATGATAAATGGTTATAAATAATTTTAAGAGAGCGCTTCTGGAATTGTTCCAGTTGGTAACTCTGCCCTTCGTTAACAATTATGCCCCATACTGGGCTGCATATTAAAGTATTGGCTAACCCCCTTGCTTGCAATACCTTAACATGGCTTCATGACATAACCCAGCCCACGTAAGTTCTTTAAGAAAGAAGATTATAGGAATACATCTGTTGCAGATAGTGGCATTATGTTGCCGTGACAAATTAGAACTGAGGATTATCCCTAGCAATTTAGTAGTATTAACACTCTCGAAGACATTATCTTCAACAATGAGGGAAACGAATCGGGTTTTTACTTTTTTTACAACTGATCGTAAATTCCTTAGATTTCTTAACACTTAATGTCATATTGTTCGCAACTAGGTCAACATCATCTTGGAGAGCATTAGTGCCAATCGTACATATTATTTCAGTTGCAGTAGTGTCATCCATAAATTTAACTGATGGATTATTGAAATCAAAGGTCGTTGCTATTTATAAATAGTTCTAACTCTTACCACGTACCTTGGGCTGACTCTAAATTAGGTGACAGTCAATCTGCAAAGAAACTATGATCAATTTTAACCAGTTGGAGTTTGTGGCTAATAAAAGTTTTAACCCAGGCTATTAAATGAAGGGATACATCTAAACTTATATAGATTATCAATCAAAATGTTGTGGTTCAAATAATCGTGGGCTCAACTAAGAGGATTCGAATCTCTTCACGACTGTCGGTGGCCTGGTAGCAGTCATTTAGGAACTCTACCAAGGCATCGAAAGTGGATAAACTTTTAATTCAACAGAATAGACTGTTATTGCTTGTTGTTGACGTTTCCCGATGTGGGGCCGCCTTCTACAAGTAGTTTCAGGACTCAAAATTGTTTGTAAATATTTGAAAGTTTGTATACGCCGAATTCTCTGTTCATGTTGTTTGAATGTTTCCGAATCCAAATAGTCTCTCGTATTTTTTGTCTGTTGCATTCCGTTTTCATGACTTTTGAGTCTTGCCAGTCGGGGTTGAGTTTAATCATAATGGTTGAAGCAGCTGAATTGTGTTTTATGTCTGAGGTGGATAGGGAAGCCCGAGTTGCTCTGATGATGGCTCCTTTAGTGTTAACTGTAACATCTTTCTTATTTTCTGGCTGGCTTTGACTAATCTGCCTGATTTACCAATGTACACCAATTGAAAAGTCTTTAGAAGTAGTCAAGGGGTTCCTATATGCAGGCAAAAAACATACAGAAAGAACACAACTTAATAGTGATGACATTATTGATTTGCTACACTTCGTAATTACCACTACCTACTTCACTTTCAGAGGAAAGCTCTACCAACAGTGTTTCGGAATTGCTATGGGCTCACCAGTATCACCAATAGTAGCCAACTTATGCAGTGAGTGGCTTGAACAAAAAGCCATTGAAACCGCAGACCCCCAACTTTAAACAACGTAGTTGGAAATATTACATTGATGACATCCTTGCATTTATTCCTCCAGACGCATCTGACCAAATTAGTGCTCACCTGAATAACATGGACCCTACCGGGATGTTAAAGTCACATGTGAACAACTCTCCCAGCACATCTCCATAGCTATTCTGGACACCATACATCACCATACAATATGATGGCAAATTCTTAACGGCGATCTACAAAAACTTACACCAATCAGTATCTACAAACTAGCTGCAGCTGGTTTAAACGCTTTTGGAAACGCAAATGCCGTTCATATACTTTAGTTACCCGTTTAGTAATATTCTTTAAATGATTCACATATCCACACCCTACTAAGGATCGTCACTTAATTTTAATCACTTCCTCATTGGAGCATGAAAAACTATTCTAGTTAAAGTTTTGTTTAGATGGTTTTAGAGATATTTAGGTTTGTGACATTAGTACTTTATATGAT
>NW_022732216.1:102038-121076 GCF_011630105.1 Anneissia japonica
ATATAAAGAGAAAACAGTGACCAACAACTAAGTATTATTTACAAATAATATGTTGAAAAGTAGCAAAATGAATAAAGTCACCCCATCATAGAATATATAATTGTATAATTACTATTTAAGTTTACATGTAGGTACGTCCTGCAAAGGACCTAATGGTCCATAACCGTTAGATAACCGTGACTCTATGAACCAGTCAACCGGGATAACCCACTACTAGTCTCGAAAAAATTACTGGGTTCTTTAAAGTGCACATGAGCCAATTATGTACACTGAGCCTACAGGTTATAGTCCTTATCCGAGACGCTTCCACCTCCAGAACCATCGTTTGGTCAGTCGACTTTCCATCGTATTACCGCTGTTTACCATCAAAGCAAATCAATTATAAGACACGTGTTTGCTTTTGCACGCCAGTTTTAAGTACAAATAAAAACGATATCCACTATCATAATATCACTGATAATTATTTTTGCTCTAAATTGCAAAAAATATTACATCGTATCTACCACTCTGTACCAGACTATATAATAATGTCTGGTACAAAATGATCGACGTGTAGATTGTCGCTTGACATCAGTGTAATGCTAGACCTAACTGTCAGTAGGCAGAGACATATTGGTTTAATACCTGATGATATTCCTACCATTTATTTAAGTTTAATAAGAGCAATTGAGTCACTGTACAATCTATGGTTCCAACAGTTGGCTTTGTCGATAAAGTGCGAGTATGTATTTTCTGAATACTGTAATTGCTTTAATAGGCATAATTTACAAACCATAGACGTGTAAAGATGTTGAATGTGACAAACATTGTTTGTGTTCCAGAGAAGCAAATTTAAATTATCTGAAACCGTGGGCCCTACCCAAAGAATAAAGGGCTAATGAATTAAAGTATCCAAGTAACACTAGTTTTTTTTTTAAATCAACTTCCTGGCTACAAATGACGTCATTGACCAATTGTGTCCTCAGTCAGTAAGTATTCGTTCCCCTTTACCTATATACCTGCTTGATTCGAAATAACTGTAGAGATCGATTGGACTATATTCCATTCTATCTATTTCAAAAACGTCAAAATGACGATACTGAAGATGGATACAAGAAGAGACGGTACAAGAACACTGCCATGTGATGGGTCATAGTCAGGGTTGGAGAAAACAACTTTACGTCCATTCAGTTGCTGAGGTGGTCGAAAGTTGTGCTGGATAGTATTACCGTCGTCACCTACTAAGGTTCGGAAAAGCTCAATCTGAATAAATTGGGAAAAGAAAACGATAAAGAAGATTGTTAATTGTATTAACACATATTTGTTTAACTAACTATTGCGATAAGAAGATTATCAATTATATTAAAACATATTTTGTTTAACTAACTATAATAGTTAGTTAAACAAAATATGTTTTAATGTCATCGACAATCTTCTTAGCAATAATTGCTAAGCACTGAGGTATCAGACTCATGCTTATACCTATACGCGTGTATTGTTAAAATCCGAAAGGTGGTTCATACATATTTGTTTTATTTACAGGCTACCTTCAAGTTCCGTTCAGTTTAAAATGAGTGAATTAATTAATAGAGCCTTTTGTGAATGTAATCAGATTATAGTACTTTCTAACATTAATATGATTTTAACATTAATATGTCCGATGATCAAACCCAAACTCACTAACATCATGTTTTGACTTTTTTTTCCGAATGACGCAACTTATACATAATCAATCTTGCTAACTAATTTTACTCAAACCATCATTGACCTAATTGTTTAGCTCACACTCCGGGCGAATAAGTGAAAGCGTATGTCTGTACTCATTAGCGACCGGTATCTAGTTTGGAGAAAGATACTTTTCTGTACGATCTCCGTGGAATTGTGTTTTCTACTACAACCATCCATAATCGAGGAAGCTTGGTGTTTATGGCACTCGCTGTTCATTAGTATCAAACTCCATGCATCCTTAAAATAACGCATCTGGAGCGATTTTCGCCTTCATTCTTGGCTTGTTGGAAAAATAATTCGAATTATGCGCCGAGGTGGTCGCATACATAAAACTGCAAAACAACCAGGGTCGAAACACGTTTGGGACCTAAGAGGGTTAGCTATGTGTTAAAGATTAGCGATTGTTATTAATTGTTATAAATACTCTTAATCTTAAGTGTCAATAATTGTATTACATTTCCTCATCATAAATTGGCTATTAATACGCTACATTGTGATCCGTATGGTGACTTGTCCATACAAAAATAAGAAATACCCTTAACACAGGATTTTTTACCTGGCTATTCGATAGGGAGATGGATTCTTTAAACACGGTCCACACAATAGATTCCTGGCATCCTGGCGTAGTCAGTGAGCCATTATAGCGATAAAATTTAGTAAGATCATCTGGAAAAACATTTTCCAAGTTAAAAACTTGAATTGCGGTTTGATTCCCTGTTATAAGAAAAAAAATAAATGAAAAATTGAACGTAAACTATCAACTATTATTGTTCTAGTATTTTATTACTGCATGATAATGGTATCTCTATCGTGTTTCTCTTTACGGGAAATTATTTAATAGAAATGATGCTGTATTATATAATGTATATATATTATTATATATCAGCAGTAGTAATAGTAGTAGTATTAGTAGTAGTCTGTCTCTTATACACATCTAGATGTGTATAAGAGACAGTATATATAGTGGACCTATATCGAAATGAATGAATGAGCTTATGGTCACACTCTCTGTTCAGGTGCAGTGGAACACGGCTAATTCTTAATATTCAGTAGTTTTTATTTGATTGGATATTATACTGGAGATGATTAGAATCAAATCATAGGCAACTCTTTCACCGTATATTATTTCTGTCAGGGTGGACTTACTGAGTATACATTACGATCGCACGTCAGGTTGGGCAATAATTACATAATTCCTCTTAACGTACCTGGATATCGAACATCATCTATAACACCAAAAATTGTATCAAAATTCGAATTGTCTTCAGTAGATTCCTGGAAACAAAATTTACAACGATAAGAATTTATAAAAACAAAAATATCATCTTCATATTTTAGGTTCTTTATATCATAGGTTTAACCTTGGTATAACCTACTGAAATAAATATCTTTTGATTTTTATGATCGAGAGAACAGCTTAGCTCAGGTTGGCTAAACTGGTGGTAGCGCCACTGTGTGTACGCTGATCCGTGGAGTTCTCTTGGTCCCCGGTTCAATTCCTATCGCTGCTCTCCTTGATTTCAGCTAGAGGGCTGAAATGCAAGTTACGATAGCACACCGTCTTTCGGAGAAAATGTTTAAGCCTTTGGTCCCGTGTGCATTATGGCCCATGTGCACGTTAAAGAACGCAGACACTCTTTCGAAAAGAGTTAGGGATTGTGTACTGACCAATCACTCCCCGGAGGACCAGACTGGAAAGTCTTCTTCAAACTTTCGTGGGTTATTTCTGGTGTTTTTAAACTGAAATCCTATCCTAGTTTAGGGTAAATATTTTTAGACTTACGATGTGACATACCATTGTAATCATTGCTATTGTTGTGAAGCTACATGACTTTATAGTCATCATCACAATCATCATGGCAATCGTCATCTTCATCGTGATAATCGTGATCATTCGTATCATTATTATCATCATCATGCTTACTTTACTAATCATGATAAGTAATACTACAGTGCACCCTCCAATTCGAAACCACTTGAAAAAAGAACAACCTTCAATATGGTAACACACGTCTAATCCTCTAAATGGAGACAAAAACCCGAGACCACCACAAATATTTATTTGCCAAAGTTAGTCTCGAATTGGAAGGTGAACTGCACCATAAATAAATTACCCGCTATGGTTTTTTTTAAGTTTTTTTTTAATCGCTGCTATGGAGAATTTTAAAACAGATTATTTTAATATTACAATAGTCATATTTGAGGGTTATCAGATGCACAATAATTATTTTAACTCAGTAACCACGTGTGCAACAAAAATGAACGCACCTCAATGAAAACACCTAGAATGGCCAGTCCTGCTGGATCATTGATTGCATCAGCTAAACTGGCAAACCTGTCACTATAATGGACAATATGCATCTGAAATGCAAGAAAAATAATAAATATAGATTACAGCAGTGTGGAGCTTGACAAGTTCTTGGGAGGGGTAGGAGATCAGCAGCAGTAGCAGCTGTATTAGTAGCAGTAGCAGCAGCAGCAGCAGCAGTAGTAGTAGTAGCAGTAGTAATAGTAGTAGTATTAGTAGTAGTAGTAGTAGCAGTAGTAGACTGTAGTAGTAGTAGTAGTAGTAGTTAGTAGTAGTAGTAGTAGTAGTAGTAGTAGTAGTAGTAGTAGTAGTAGTAGTAGTAGTAGTAGTAGTAGTAGTAGTAGTAGTAGTAGTAGTAGTAGTAGTAGTAGTAGTAGTAGTAGTAGTAGTAGTAGTAGTAGTAGTAGTAGTAGTAGTAGTAGTAGTAGAAGTAGTAGTAGTAGTAGTAGTAGTATCATATCATATCATTTATTTCATCTTCAGTTATTAACAGTGGCATTAACGAACTGTCTGGGAGCTCTCCTAAGTCCCGCTAGCAACAAAATAATCTATAGCAACATAAAGGTAAAATAAGTTGTTCCATGTTAAAATATAAATATTTATGGATAAATTAGAGCTTTATATACAAGTTTAAAATTTGTTTGTACGTACACTATTTAGTTCTCAATAAAGTGGATTTTAAGTCGATTAATAACTATGTTTAAGTTCAAACTGAGTTCGTCTCTTATTTCATTTGATAACATTTTTAAAAGTATGTCTAATTTAAATTGATATTGTTTAATATATTTTATGTCCTTTTTACAAGTAGATGTCATCAAAGATGCTTAAAGGCCCATTTTTAACAATGCCAATTATAAGACCGGAACCCAGAATATTCTTTAAAGGTACCCTGAAACAAAAGTAATAGTTATCGCACAGCGTACCTCTGCCGGGTATGCAGTACTGTCGACCAAGTGTTCAGATCCTTCTTGAAGATTTCTTCCCCAGTGAAAGTGGAACTGAACAGGCAAATATGAACCTTGAAGTCCGCCACCAGAAATTGAATAATCTCCGACAAGATTTACTTGCACTATATAATACACAAAATACGATGGCGTCACATGGCTTACTATCAATTTCACACACAGTATTAAATGGCAGCATAATTATAGGTATAATGTTAATAATTCATTTTTTGTCCTCTATTTGTATCTTATTACTAAAACATAATAGTATAATGATATATATTTATATTTATATACTAATTCATGTTAAATGTACAGTATAATAATATATATAAATATACTAATATATATTATGTATATATATACATATATATTATATATAGGCCTATATATAGATTATGATAAATATATTAGCAATAGTTATATAGATTAATAATAACAATAATAATAATAATAATAATAATAATAATAATAATAATAATAATAATAATAAAATTAATAATAATAATAATGGTCGACTTATAGAGCCATGGAGACCTCAGCGCTTCATACACATGAAAAACGGACCAAGAAAGTAATAATTTATCTAATCCTGAAGATAAATTAACCCTACATAAATACACACACTGTATGTAATTTCCAAATGTATTTAAGACTACTTACGTTCTTTCCCGTTGTTTTCAACTATCATGCTTTTATCATTGGTGTCATCAAACCCAACCATGGTAAAGGTTCCGAGGTTGTCTTTCTCTACATCATCAGTGTCAATATTGATGGGAGACTGCTTTTCACCTCCACATGCTGGATAGGTCACCGCCCAATAAGAGGGACCTAAAAAATACTTTAGTCTTTATTTTTTAGGTTCTATTATCAGGAAATCACTCACGTAATGATCAGTATCAGTATATTCTTATACACATCTTAGCAGTAGTAATAGTAGTAGTATTAGTACAACATGGATGTATTTATATCAACAAACCGTTTGATGATAGGAGATCCTTTGGAAGTGTGACAGACTGACTCTTGGCGTTTGACGAACAAACTTCATCAAAACATATGTCAGGCGTCTTGTCTTCATTTACTACGAATACAACATCATAATTAAGATTTGAATCAAAACTTAAAGTCCGCACAGACACTGTATCTTCATCCTGGGTGTAATTCTGACCATCAGTAGCGGCGGTGCTAATTTGCTGCTCGAATTTTCCATACAAGTTAACGGCACAAGAAAATATGTCCTACAAAATTATACATACCTTCATCCGCTGTAAATGCCTACAGCGGAATTTTTTTAATTGTTGCAAAAGGAGTAATAGACTAGAAAAAAAGTCTGAAAAAAATGAGTTAGGGGGAGTGGAATGTTAGAAGCAATCCACATAGCCAGATATCCTAATTAATCCCTTTTGGTCACCCTAAGCCCTGTTGACACTTGATTTTACGTCTCGTATACAAATGGCGGCCATTTTTCAAAATGGCCGCCAACTTTATCTAAAATGTGCAAAAAATTGGAACTAAATAGGCTACAGATATGATTTTGGTGTCTAAACTCATAATTTCTAGACAGGCAACAAACTAGACATATAAAAACTACTGTCACTCATGCCACAATGGAACATAATTCAAAAATAGGTGTTTATTTGTTTTAAAATAATCGCAAAATATACTTAAAATGTAGGCCTACATAAAATAAGAACGATTATATAAGCTACTAGTACAGTTTTCTATGTAATCCAGATAGATTTCTGTGCAAAAATATATTTTATTGACTAATTTAATCATTTTTACTGCGCTGAATTAAAAAAAGTTAGGTGCCATTTTTTCCCAACGTCATCGGCCGCCATTTTGAATTTCAAGATGGCTGACTCACCACATAAACCATGGTCATGATTGGTGTTAATGGAAAGGGAATTATACTCTAAACATTTATTGTCATCACACCTAAACAACATAATACATATTTACAGCGATAGACCAATATATAAAGTCACAAGACACAAAAGGTAAAAAAATCAAACTTACCAAAGTTGTCGTGTTTGGTATCATTTGAAAGCTCTGCCAATGATGAGTTATGTTTTCCGGTATATACATGTTAGAAACTGTGTAGTTTTTTATATATTCTCCTGTAAATCTAATTATGGCATACTATATAAAAAATAAACAGGACTCAGTTGCCTAATGTTCGTGCGCTCTCGGAGTGGAGGGTGGGGGATGGGTTCTCTTACTACTAAGCATTTTACTATCGAGTCTTAATCGTGCATAACGCATGTGCTTTATGGGCCAAGTCACAGTTCAAATGGGTCCTTGAGAGGCCACGGGGGCCGAGCACTTCTTACTACTGTACTACCCATCACTCTATTATAACGCCTTGTAACTTTTTCTATAATTTTCAAAAAAATCAAATAGAACAAAATCACACAAACACACTCTTTGGCTGATATATTAGATGAGTTCAGTCCAGTACTACGACCCATCATTTTACTATGGAGGTTTGACCAGATATGTACACCTGTGTGCTTTCTGGGGAAATGCTTAGTTCCTCCAAGTCCAAATGAACCCCGGATAGGCCAGGGGCCCCACTCTTACTTCGTGGTGGACAAGGCAAATACAGTATGTTGTGTTTTCCTACTTACTGATGATTCTACATACAGTAATATTGTAACTATGAACAATGGTACCGTTATGTTACGTGCTGTATAACGACGTTCCGCAAACTATGGTCCGCGGCCCAAATTTGGGCCGCGAAACATTTTTGGAGGGCCGCGAAGCCGTCTGGAAATTCAAAAGAAAAATAACAGAGAGACGTTTTATCATGGAAAAAATAGTTTTTAATAAAAGCCGCTTCATTGATACAGTGAATGCGTCGCTTGCACACGCTGCTAAAGTGCCAGATGATGCGTGCTATTTTTTTTAATTTATAAGCGGTTTTTGTGTCTATGCCCCCTCGGGAGCCTTTATCTGTATATATATTACTGATAGTTCTAGTATGCAACATCATTTTCTATAAATAAATATACTGTAAATATACCTTTTTAAGCATTAAATACATGTCAAGCGCGGATGCAGAGTTTACCCTGGTTACCGCACAGATGGGTTCCCAGATTGGGAGAGTCATGAGAAGAGAGCTTAGCTTGTTTTGTCGCTGGAAGATAAATTTTAGATATTCGAAAAGTTTTTGTTTTCTAGATTCTTTAAAAAATACACTTCATGCATTATGAGACGTCTATTATTGAATACATTTGAATTCATAGTTTTTCGCTATTTTGCTATGGACAATTATTAATAATTATGTGATGAAGAAGATGATGACGATGAGGAGGAAGCTATGCAAGATTAATTAACAAGCCCTTAGATGTGAAGTGTCAAGCGAGGCCCGTAGCCTAAGTTACGGTTGGGAATTTGGAGACATTATCGTCGTCGTCAAATGTTCAATGCACACAGTCGGACAATAGATGATTTATGATATCTGTTTTGTATAGAAAGTAATCTGAAACCCATAAAATATCAGTTCAGGCATTCAATTTATCTGTCTGTGGAAAACATAACATATAAATCATACAAAATAAAAAGAATTCAAATAAAATTAAAAATATGTAAACAACATCTACACTAATAATCAAAATGGAATATTCACTGCCTGTTGGATCACAGTTTTAGTATTGCAGGGGTTCTGAAGGCTTTACAGTATAACTAATCCCCGTATTTCTGATAGATTGCTGATTAAAATGTAAAATATTTAAGATTTTATATTCAGTACATTCTCAAATCTTATGTAAATCTCATATATTCCAAAATTACGTTATATTCATGCACCGCGTATGTTTTATGTTGAATGGTTTTTAATGATATTATTACAGTCTAATATGACCACAACATAAGGAAGTCCTCTCCTTTAAACTTCTAACCTACTAAACTTTGCGTATCTCAATATACATATATATATATATATATATTTCCTTAAATCAAATAAGCCCACTCGTTAAATTAGTATATATAGTATAGAGAATTTTGTCTGTCAATTTTAGGAAATTACGTTTTATGCATGCACCGACATGAGAACTTTAACCTAATAACTTTGATATGTATATGTTTTATGTTGTAATACCATACACAAATGTACGGTATTATTTATTTTATAAAATAATACCGGTATTTAATTTGTATACAATAAAATGTTATCACTGAGAGAACAGATAATGATGTCAAAATATTGTATATACATGGAGGCTTCATGATCAAAAGTTCTTGCCAAGATTTGGTATGTTTGTCCCTGGTGCGGCTGGGCTGCTGGGCCGCGGCTTGGTGCCTGGAATCGTAAATAGGCCGTGAAGTAAAAAGTTTGCGGAACGCTGAGTTAGAGCATGTTAAAACAAAAAAAATAGGTACCTTTAAATATTTAATAATAGGCTCTATTAGGCCAAACTATTTTTTTCCTCCATGATTACAGTAACGGTATCAAAAATTTACTTCCGCCATAATATTACATTGTACAGTAAGCCTACGATTTCTGGATCACTTTTTGTTCAGGTCATCTAATAGGCTTGAAAATATCAATATAAAGATGTTTGAGTAACAAAATTCATTGATTGTTTTCAATAAAGTGTCACTTTGATACCAAAAATTATGTTGCTCTGAAACATGATAGGCCAATCTGAATAAAATGACCATCGTCCTTTAAGGTCCAATTGATGATGTTGCAGGCGTTTATCATCCGAATATCCGAATTATTAGTAGGACTATAATGTACTGTATACATTAATTTAATCGATTTCAACATGCTGTGTATAATATTTAATAATAGGCCTACTATGATGGATAACCATGTATTTTATTCTTTATTTATTGACATGTTTAAAGTCGGAGGCGGAATTAAGGTGGGTAAGCAGCCGTCCGGGCCTCATACATTTTTGAAAAAATTAAAAGAAAATATTTTGTCAAAAGCGTTGTATTATTAGACTGCTTGGTAGTAGTAAGTAGGGGCCATCTTTCCGGGACTAATTTGGATATGAAGGAAGTAAGTGTTACCACAGAAAGCACACAGGCATTACATAACTGGTCAAACCTCCATAGTGGGGCATCCTGAGGCATAGTTGAAAGAACCCCTTCTAATAAATCTGCCAAATATTGTGTTTGTGGAATTTTGGTCTAGGCCTGTTTGGTTTTTTCGGAAATTATAGAAAAGGTTATGTTTTGTTAAGCGTTGTAGGAGAGTGTTGAGTATCAGTGTTACTGTAAGTATAAGTAGTGGCCTCTCCATGGCCCATTTGGACTCGGACTTCACCCAGAAAGCACATGCGTTACTTAAGGCTTGGTAGTAATGTGCTAAGTAGTAGTAGGAGCGCCCCCACCCCACCCCGAGAGCTCACAAGCTACGCAAATTGGTCCTGTAAGTTTAATTTAATATGATATGCCATAATTGGATTTAAGGGACAATATATAAAACACTACACCGTTTCTGATATATGTAAACTGCAATACATTATATAGCATTGGAAGAGCTTTCCAACGATACCAAACACAACTACTTTTGGTAAGTTTATATACTTATTCTTATTTTATGCACATTTTAAGTACGGTATATTTTGCGGTTATTTTAAAACAAATAAACACTTATTTTTGAATTATGTTCCATTCTGGCGAGAGTGACAGTAGTTTTTATATGTCTGGTTTGTTGCCTGTATAGAAATTATGAGTTTAGACAACATCATATCTGTAGCTTATTTAGTTCCAATTATATGCACATTTTAGATAAATTTGGCGGCCATTTTTCAAAATGGCCGCCAAATTTGTATACAAGGTGAAAAATCAAGTGTCAACAGGGCTTAGGGTGACCAGGACGGATTAATTAGGATATCTGGCTGTGTTGACTGCTTCTAACATTCCACTCCCCCTAACTTAATTTTTAGGCCTCTTTTTTGATTTTTTTCCTAGTCTATAAAGTTAACACATAGGTATGCAATTTTAGTCAATTTAGACACTATGTAACCAATATAAGTTACCGTACAACATACACATTCATGCAAATTCGATGAACAATTTCACCATAAAAGATATGAAACCCCGTACTAGTCTTTTAGCATTTAATCAATTTGGTGAAACTCAATCCTATCTCTAAACTTGCCACAAGTCTCTAATTATAGGTTTTCCTAGTATTAGCTAATTTTGGAGAGCGCCACCAGCGTCGGTATATATCGAGAAACTTTTATGCGAATTGAAAAAGTATACTATGAAACGCTAAGCAAATAGGTAATATAAAACGCCATTGGTGCCAAAATCGATTTTCCCAGCTTTTTTACTGATTAAGACAAAGATTAGGTAGTAGTAGTAGTAGTAGCAGTAGTAGTAGTAGTAGTAGTAGTAGTAGCAGTAGTAGTAGTAGTAGTAGTAGCAGTAGTAGTAGTAGTAGTAGCAGCAGCAGTAGTAGTAGTAGTAGTAGTAGTAGTATCATATCATATCATTTATTTCATCTTCAGTTATTAACAGTGGCATTAACGAACTGTCTGGGTTTTCCTAGTATAAGCTAATTTTGGAGAGCGCCACCAGCGTCGGTATATATCGAGAAACAAAATCGATTTTCCCAGCTTTTTTACTGATTAAGACAAAGATTAGGGACTGGAACCAAGTCTATCCTATCTCAAAAAGTACTACGATGAACTAAAGGGCGTCCTTCAAAAGGGTGTAAAAGGCGCTCGTACCAAAGAACTTAAATAGCAGAAGAATGAGTTCTTCCCCTTAGAGAACACATGTTTCAAAATCTATTCGAATTCTAATAGGGTACCCCCACTGATTGCTACTATGATAGCTGGATTGCTCATCGGCCAATCGTTTTACAGATAAACGTGAAGCCACCGACGCGCTGTTGGGGGGGGGGGCTCAGTGACATACCGGTTTAGACAAGTTTTTTTGGCATTTGTTTAAATTATTGTTAAAAATAACGATTATTGCAATACTTTTCAATAATAAATTTAAATCTAAAGTAAGGATTTTTTTTCTTCAAATTATCTAATCATTCGACGCGACTGTTTTTATGCAGTTTAAAAAGTGCGAGCGAAGGTGCGTTGTTATTGTAACGTTAATCACTATCAACGCAATATAATTACTACTTAAATTTAAATTTATTATTAAAAAGTATTGCAATAATCGTTATTTTTAACAATAATTTAAACAAATTCCAAAAGAAAATTGGCTAAGCTAGACGTCACTTAGGGCCCAATATGGCTTCGGTGGCTTCACTGTAACCAGCCAATGAACAATCCAGCTACTATAGTAGAGACCAGTGGTACCCGTACCTCGTGATAGTACTCAGCATTTCGTTTCATTGTGTGCGTGCAAAATAAGAATAAAGTTGGATCTCTGGCAATTCTATACTCTTGTATTGTGTAGCAAACCCAGGTAATCTAGCGTAAAGTATATTTTGAAAAAATATAATAAATAAAACCCGCTTACCAGTATCGCCGGTATAGCTCCAGTCTGAAAAAAAGTAATATTTTAATTATTTGGACATTCAACGGGCAACATTGGCGCTATATCCTTGTGATTAAGGTCATATAACATATCAAGTATGTTGATATTTCTATGTTAAAAACGTATAAAAACTATTCCTATGGAAAGTATGTGTGGCAAATGGTCTGGGTAGCAAAAGGCCGGAATCCCGGAATTAAAACAAATATACAAAGTTGAAATCTTTCATTTCCAAAGCCAACCTCCTTCCAAATAACAAACTATCGTTTTCTCCTTTCAAAGCTACCCTTAAATGAAAATGCAGGAATATATCTTCTTATTTGGAGAGAACTAACGTAATTAAAGTATGAGAAATTTATTTGATTCCTATTGAAGAATTTCATTTCATTTGATTCAGAAATTAAAATCACAAATTACATGAATACAAAAAAAAAACAAAACAAAAAAACAAAGAACAGATAAAATGATTAAGAACAAAACATTAAACATTAATTCCTAGGGTAACCCAAGAAAGTTTTACAATATATAAAACTTATTTCCATTAGGCCCTTAAACAAATTTTAAACATTTTTACCACGTAAACATAAAACAGTTAACAATAACATGCCTAAATTGACTAATAATAAGTAAAATATAAAGGACATGAAAAAAAGTGATAAGAAAAAGAGAAAATACATTCTTATTTCAAACATTGCACTTTATAAACTTAACTAAGTGTTTACCCAAATGATTTCCTTTTGCACTTTTGAATTATTATTATTATTTATTTTTTTAAAATAATTATTATTATTATTAAAATATGTTAAAAATGATGAAAATTTAAAATTAAAAGTTGTGAATCCATTAATATTGCTATTATTATTATTATTGCACTTAAATTGTTATTATTATTATTATTATTATTATTATTAATAATAATAATAATAATAATAATATATTATATTAAGAATAATAATATAAAATTTAAAATGTTGTGTTAAAATTACTGAATTAAAGAAAAGTTTCAGCCCAAAATTTGCAATATTACCCACACATCTGATTTCCCATATGAGTTTTTATTGCACTTTTAAAGTTTCTAGTATTATTTATGCCCTGTTGAAATCGGAAGACTGTTCCAATATTTCAAGATTCAAGATTCAAGATTCTTTAATTGTCTGAAATAAAACTTAGAAATTGCAATCACTGGCAAGGTAACAAGTGTTAATATCATATAATAAATAAAGAAACAATTACAAAAATATAGAAACTAATTAGCACCAAACAATATCTAGTCAAGATGAACATACAAAGAAAATTAAAAACAATTACACGTTAAACTTAAACTAAACTTAAACACATTAAACTTACTACTGTACTACTAATTAAAACTACAAATTATCTATTAATATTGTTATTATAAAGGTGAATGGAGTTGGGAACAAAGGAGTTTCTATAACGGCAACGTGTGGTGGGTGGTACATTTAGACGGAAACCTGAGTTGTTAAAAGTAAATTCATTACGTAGTGGATGAGTTGTGTCGTTCATTATTTTCTTAAGTTTAGCTAGTGTGTATTTTTCATAAATATAATCTAAATGTATAATGTCGTCTTTAACAATTTTCTTAACAGTCTTCCTGATGGAGTCTAAGTTCTTTATATTTTGTTTAGTCAGGTTTTTATATGTACAGATTAAGCAGTAAGTTAAAACACTCTGTATTATTGCATTTGATACCATTATAAAGGAAAAAGAAGATGATGCAATACCTTTAACGGACGGAACAACAAATGTGTGCATACAGCCTCTAATTCGATGCTGATGGAATTGATTTACTTTCACAAAATGTTCTGATAAGTATGGGGCATTGTATCCATTGGCTATTTTGTGTACATGACTGAGCCGTAGACATTTTACTTGGTTTTCAATATTGAAATATCAAATGCTGGACAATTGTACTCTACCGATATAAGATCTAGGAGGTAGGTTCTTGATGAATCGTACAATTTTGTTTTGGGCTACTTGAAGTTTGTTTTTTGTTTTTATTTGCTTAATCCGGGATACCATGCTGCGAAGGCATAATCAAAATGGCATTGTATCAAGGCAGAGCAGAGAAATTTACGGCATTTTAAATTTAGGCACTTTCTTTGCCTATACAAAAAAAAATAAGTCTGGCATTTGCCTTTCTGATTGTTTTATTGGCAGTGGTCTACCCAGACACTGCTTGGTCCAGTTCCATTCCCAAATATGTCACTTATTTAACTGCCATAATAAAATGGTCCTTTCATTTAATTTTAAAGCTGTTTACTTTTCTCAGTTTAGGCCTAAAAGAATGCATTCAGTTTTCTCAACATTTAGAGATAGCTTATTATCAGATTATTAGATTTTCACAGAGGATGGCGTGATCAACCGTATCAAACGCTTTGGGGCGATCAAGCAGTACCATTTCAGTATAAAGGCCATTCGATATGTTCAATTTTATGTGATCAGTCAAGTGCGTGAGGCAAGAGTAGGTGGAAAAGTGTTTTCTAAAACGCGATTGATGTTCAAATAATATTGTTTTCATGCAAATACTTTTCCGTTTGAAAATACACAACTTTTTCTAGTATTTTAGAGACAATGCTTAATATACAGGTCTATAATTCCCCACTTCGGAAAAGGAAAGAAAAGATAAAGAAACATAAGAAAGATAACAGTAAGAATGATAGGGAACATAAAAAAAGGAAAGGAAAGCAATGAATTTGGAATCAAGAAAGATAAGAAATATAAGAAAGGAAAAGAAAGATAAACTAAGGATGAATAAGGAAAAGGAAAGATAAGGAAACATGAGAAGAGAAAAGAAAGAAAAGATAGACATGGAAACATTAGAAAGGAAAAGAAAAGAAATTATAAGAAATATAAGAATGAAATTTGAAAGACAGATACTAATTATAAGAAAGAAAATGAAAGGAAAGATAAGGAATCTAAGAAAGGAATGTGAAAGATAAGGAAACATAAGAAAGGACAAGAAAAGTAAAGATCAGGAACATTTGAAGGGAAAGGAAGAAAGACAAGAAGCAAAAGGGAAAGAAAAATGAAAGGATTTGGGATGAATAGGAAAGTAACAGGCCTTGAAATATTTCCAATTACCAAGCATTGTAATAATAACATTTATTGATAATCATCAAACCAATCATTTGAACTTAATTAATTTTTATTCTTCTCTGTTGTTGTTAAGCGCCTCGAGGTTGTGTCAACGTGAGGCGCTATATAAATCCAGAATTATTATATTATTTATTATTATATTTCCTTTCTTAAAAATAGGGATTATTTTTGCCTGTTTTAAATCACTAGGTACAGTATTTGAAGTTATGGATAGAGTTATGAACGGGATAAAAATGAAAATATGAAAATATACCGCCTCTAAATATAAACAACTAATAAATGTTGTGTTGGTTTTCTGTAAAAAAAAAAGAAAGAAAGAAAGAAAAGACAGATTTACAGACAGAAATGTGACACATAAGATTGTATTGTATGTAAATCAAATCAACACCGAACCATATGTCTTTCGTGAAATATAGGCCTATGCAGTAAACTTTCAGAAATCCAATTTTATACAAGTTTTATACATCGAATTGATTTAGTGTTGACTTTTGTCATTAAATCTCACATATTTAGTGGATTCATTACTTGTTGGTGTTGTTCTCGGACATTAGTATTTCTATTGGTCTACATTATAAAGGTCATACACTTTTACCAAAACATTAAGAAAGTGTGATGTAGGCAGAATCTTAACAAAATAATAAAGTCTTTCTCTTGTTAAAATAACATTACACTATCGGTTTACTTCAAAGTTTTTAAACATTCTTAATTTTAGTAATTAAGATTGATTTTTAAATGTTTAGTGGTAAAAATATAAAATATCACTTAAGTATTTATAGCATTTTGGGGGTTTGAGTCTGCCAAACTGTCATAATCACACAAAAGTATACGGGTCAAGTCGGCTATGATTACTTGCAATTAAAATTTAAACTCCTAAAATGAAAGACATTCATGATTTTTACAAGTATGCATGTGGTATTACTTGACAAAGGACCATTTTTTCAACCATTATGGAGCTCTGGTGGGCTAGGTATCTAGTTCACTTCCCCTAAAATTTAAATCCTGAATCTGCCCCTGCATAGGTTTGCAATAGCTCTGCAGTTGCAACCCGGTCTCGATATCTGGGTATCAAGAGATGCCATTTTCCAAAATTTGTTCACATCAGACTCACCATGGTGGCGATGAGGTAAGTATGAATTCAAAATCCCAACTATCGAACAGATGATGTCTTGTGAAACAGATCCCCTTAACATTCACACGATATTTTCATTGCTTCAGAAAAAGGTTTTCAAAAAGTATGTTTGTAATGCATTATACCGTGACATATTATATGAATTCAAACGATACGAAGATATAGTTGTTGTTGTGGAATAAAGTATTGCTTTGAAGTAACGCATGTACACGTGGTGTTAGCAGATCGGAAAATTTCTCCAATGATGCATAAAAGCTGATCAACAAAAGGAATATATATAATAGGCATTCATATTTTTTTTAACAACCCCGTTTTATATCGCATTGTACCGTGAGACCATAAACGGTAGAGTATGCTGGCCTAATGAGAGAAACAAGTTAAAAATGATGTGCTTTGGGGAAGGTATTTTGTCGTTTAGGTTCACCCATGACGAAATAGTAGGCCCACACAGTCAGTGGTTGAGTAGACTATATCAGAGGTCACGGTTTGCTTACTTTTAAAAGATGGTTTCCTGCCCAGAGCCGAAGCCAAGTTTATAATGGGGGAGGCGGTTAGGGGGCGTGAAAAATAAACTAACTGGGGAACGGGGAACACTAGAACCAAAGATGTTGTCAAAGGGAAAGGCCTGTTGGATAGCAGCTTTGGTAGTGAAGGGTGTTGTAGGGTTCCGATAGATTACATTGGTTTAACTGTAAATATTTAAGATTCCCTTTTATATATTTATTACAGAAGTAACACATTTTATATTTAGTACATTTTCAACTGTCTCAATAATGTGGACACTTTTCTGTTTGGAAGGGGGTGCGTACATTACGCACTCATCGTATCATCTCCCACACCTGGACTTGGGCCTGTTTCCTCGTCTTTCTTCAGTTCAACGGTGGTCAAAGATTGTACTTGTACTGCATTCATCCTAAACAGCACCCGGCGCTAAATCAATTTTTTGTTTCATCGACCTGACCTCTGTCACGGTGCCATATTGTCGAAATTTGCTCACCTCAGCCCCAAACACGGTGGGGCTGCGGTGGATATGAACTGTAGTCTCAACTAACTTTAAATCTTGTTCTTAGTTCTTTATTTAATCATACTCTTAAGAACAGAGACCAGCCTTTCAGTGAAACTAAACAAAAAATTAAAAACATGCAAAATACATGATTTAAAACAAAATAGAAAGACAATTTTTAACATTACTTAAAAACACAATAGACTGACGATAGGGAAGATTTGATTACACAAATTTAGCTACCCTATTACAATGGTTGCCATTATTCATAAAGGAAATAAATTTGTCAGTAAAGGTTAGATTGGCAAAGGATAGGTTGGTTTGAACAATATAATTATACTAGTGGGAGCTGATATCATTGTATATATTATGTAAAACAGAGTAAATCATTTTCAATATAGTTCAAGTTGCTCAAACTGCATTTTCCATCATCAACCGGTATATTGTTTATAACGCCCTGTTTCATTTGCAATCGGGGAGGAACATGACCTAAAGCTCGTCTCTTACATTTGGTCATGAAAGTGGTTACATAACTAGCTGTACCATAAATGGATTTAAATGAACGACAAAGTGAGCAGTTTATTGCGCCAATTGGGATTTCTTCTGCGATCATATAAAATGGTTTCTTTCCAGCAATTTTCTACAAATATTTAGGTACACTATGAGCTTGTCTTATGAGTATTTGTTTGTTCTACGTCATTTAATAATTATTTGTTCACAGTCCATTTTGGAGAATAGCATTTGAATTGTTTTTTACATTGTATTTGCTAAATGTTGATACCAATCCAAGACTGCTTGAATATGTTTTAAATCTTATGTCTGCTACTGGACAGAATGGGGAGAGGTAGAGGCTCCATGGGTTTGCCAGCTGTTATTGCCGGGTATCCAGAAGTCCCATATTTCTAATTTCGCTCATCTCATCTCCATGGTTTGGGCTGAAGTGGATATAGACTCTATTTCTATGCTAACGTTAAATCTTTGTGGCTGTCCCTTGAGTAATGGGTAGCAACTCTATAGGTTAACAGTGGCTATGTCCGGACACTCATAAGTGCCAAAAAAGTTTGTTCACCAACCATGGTAGGAGTTTCATTTCATTTCATTTATTTATTCCGGTAACCATTTACAACAAAAAGCAATAATAAGCAATACAGTACAACAACGAAAGTCAAATCAATGCCCGGGGGAAAAACTAATAGTGAACTTTCGAGGGCATCCACCATTAATTGAAAGAAATTTAATTTAAAACACTTAACAATAACAACAGTGTTTGTCATCTAATTTCTAAAAATATACAAATGTTTGGGTGGATGTTCACTCAGACCCCACTAACATTTAGTCCTGCATCCGTAGAAAAATGTAGCAGGTCTGCAAC
>NW_022732216.1:128301-129881 GCF_011630105.1 Anneissia japonica
GAGGAAAGTTAACACCGAGGTATGCAATTTTAGTCAATTTAGACACCTGTCTCTTATACACATCTTAGTAGTAGTAGTAGTAGTATCATATCATATCATTTATTTCATCTTCAGTTATTAACAGTGGCATTAACGAACTGTCTGGGAGCTCTCCTAAGTCCCGCTAGCAACAAAATAATCTATAGCAACATAAAGGTAAAATAAGTTGTTCCATGTTAAAATATAAATATTTATGGATAAATTAGAGCTTTATATACAAGTTTAAAATTTGTTTGTACGTACACTATTTAGTTCTTAATAAAGTGGATTTTAAGTCGATTAATAACTATGTTTAAGTTCAAACTGAGTTCGTCTCTTATTTCATTTGATAACATTTTTAAAAGTATGTCTAATTTAAATTGATATTGTTTAATATATTTTATGTCCTTTTTACAAGTAGATGTCATCAAAGATGCTTAAAGGCCCATTTTTAACAATGCCAATTATAAGACCGGAACCCATAATATTCTTTAAAAGTACCCTGAAACAAAAGTAATAGTTATCGCACAGCGTACCTCTGCCGGGTATGCAGTACTGTCGATCAAGTGTTCAGATCCTTCTTGAAGATTTCTTCCCCAGTGGAAGTGGAACTGAACAGTCATATATGAACCTTGAAGTCCGCCACCAGAAATTGAATAATCTCCGACAAGATTTACTTGCACTATATAATACACAAAATACGATGGCGTCACATGGCTTACTATCAATTTCACACTCAGTATTAAATGGCAGGATAATTATAGGTATAATGTTAATAATTCATTTTTTGTCCTCTATTTGAATCTTATTACTAAAACATAATAGTATAATGATATATATTTATATTTATATACTAATTTATGTTATATGTACAGTATAATAATATATATATAAATATACTAATATATATTATGTATATATATACATATATATTATATATAGGCCTATATATAGATTATGATAAATATGTTAGCAATAGTTATATAGATTAATAATAATAATTATAATAATATTAATAATAATAATAATAAAAATAATAATAATAATAATAAAATTAATAATAATAATAATGGTCGACTTATAGAGCCATGGAGACCTCAGCGCTTCATACACATGAAATACGGACCAAGAAAGTAATAATTTTTCTAATCCTGAAGATAAATTAACCCTATATAAATACACACACTGTATGTAATTTCCAAATGTATTTAAGACTACTTACGTTCTTTCCCGTTGTTTACAACTATCATTCTTTTATCATTGGTGTCATCAAACCCAACCATGGTAAACGTTCCGAGGTTGTCTTTCTTTACATCGTCAGTGTCAATATTGATGGGAGACTGCTTTTCATCTCCACATGCTGGATAGGTCACCGCCCAATATGAGGGACCTAAAAATACTTTAATCTTTATTGTTTAGGTTCTATTATCAGGTAATCACTCACGTAATGATCAGTATCAGTATATATATATATATATATATATATATATATATATAAAACAAGATAGCCGTTAACACTGTTAAATTATATACATAAATCAACAAAAAAAAGTAAATACAGT